>NC_141997.1:11955369-12259536 GCF_049901715.1 Pseudonaja textilis
AGAAATCCTACATTCAGAAAGATTGCAGACTTTTTTTCATTCTGCTTAGTAAAACAGAAGATCGTATCCATGTAAGTAAATTATTTAAAATGCTATTTATAGTTTACGTACAGTTCTTTGCAATTGCTTGCTGTTCTGGATTCACTCACAGCTTTAAAACAGCAAGTGATGATTGTATTTCTAAGATAGTATATCTTGTTGGTATGTCAAATTTTTACCTCTCTTCCCCCACCCAGGGACATGAGTCCTTTAGTTTGCAATTATCCACATATTGTGTGTGTATAAATACATGAATATTTATTCAAAAAAGAATCTATTTATTTATTTATTTTAAAAAGTAGTTGAAAATGTAACTCCATTTATCCCTAAGGCTACATAGGAATTTCAAATATTGTTAGGAAAATACAATATATGGTCAATGCATTAAAAATATAGGAATGCTGGTCTCAGTGAGGAAAATCTTTTAAAGCTTTTGCAAAGTATTTATAGAATTTTAAAAAGTCATATATACATGTATGTATGTATGTATATAGAAAAATGCAAAATGGTACACTTAAATTACCCTAAATTCTAGATTTAAAGTTTTAATCCTTTTAGGTGGTATTTTTTATTTCAAGTTGTTATGCATAGAATATTTGAATTTCTGAGCTGATGTATTTTACTTTACTGAAGTACCATTGCACTAATCTGCTCAAAGATAAAATCTCTACCGATGTATAAAAACTAGCGTTGTAAAAGGGGTCTGGACATTACGAATTTGTAACAATATCTTAAACTAGTACCACACTAGAGATCTGTGGGAATGAGCTTTTCATCATTTTTATCTTTGTAAGGACATTGGAAACAGTACATTAAAACCACACGTTTATAATCTTAGCGTTTTAACCAATACAGACAAAAATGGTTTTTCACATTCACCAGTGATTTCGCAAGCCTTCATGTTCTCCAGACATTTTCAATAGGCAAACTTATTTATTTATTTATTTGTTTGTTTGTTTGTTTGTTAAAAGCTTACAATATAACAGAAACAAGAATAAACATAAGTTTAAATACAAGAAATAGGAACTAATAATTGGGGACAATAGGACAGGGACGGTAGGCACGATTGTGCGCTTATGCACGCCCCTTACAGACCTCTTAGGAATGGGGTGAGGTCAACAGAGGTTAGTTTGAGGGGAAAGGAGTGGGGGTTTGAGCAGGTGACAACAGAATCAGGTAATGAGTTCTGGACATTGACCACTCTGTTGCTGAAATCATACTTCCTGCAATCAAATTTGGAGTGGTTTACATTTAGTTTATATCTATTGTGCGCTCTAGTGTTGTTGATGTTAAAGTTGAAATATTCATTAACTGGTAAGATGTTGTAACATAGGATTTTATGTACTATGCTTAAGTCTAATTTTAGTCGGCATAGTTCAAGGTTGTCTAAGCCAAGAATCTCAAGTCTGGTGTTGTAGGGTATTCTGTTGTGAACAGAGGAATGTAGTACTCTTCTGGTAAAATACTTCTGGACTCACTCAATTGTATTTATGTCTGATATACAGTGCGGATTCCAGACAGCAGAGCTGAATTCAAGTATTGGTCTAGCAAAGGTTTTGAATACCCTAGTTAGCAAAACAGTATTACCAGAGGAGAAGCTTCATAAAATTAAATTTACAACTCTTAAAGCCTACTGTTGCAGTGAGCTTTGGAGCTTAGATCATTCGATATGAGAACTCCAAGGTCCTTGACAAAGTGAGGGTCATCAACAAGGTCATATCTGCCTAGATTGTATTTGGTATATAGATTTTTTTTACCAATGTATAGGACAGAGCATTTGCTGGTAGATATTTGGAGTTGCCAATTGTTAGATCGTTCAGACACATAATCAAGGTCTTTTTGAAGGTTGGTAGCATTGACGGTGGTGTTGAATAGTTTTACATCATCAGCGAAGAGGATGCAGGTGCTAATAAGGTGATCACAAAGTTCATTTATATAGAGTGTAAGGAAAGTGGGTCCTAGAACACTCCCTTGTGGAACACCGCTAATAACTGGTGCAGGGTTTGATAGGACGTTTCCTATTTTTACTATTTGTTGCCTGTTAGTCAGGAAGGCAGTAATCCACTTGTGAAGGGATCCAGAAATGCTGTAAGAATTTAATTTTAATAGTAATTTGTCATGTACCGCTGAGTCAAATGGTACAAGTCAGATTATTACATGACAAGGACATGAGACTAGATGAAAAAATATCCTTAATATTCAAAAAGGTGCTGTTAGGTATGTTCTCTGTTACAACTAAAATATTTTAAGATTAATGGATATCCAATAAGCATTAGTATTATGGAAATATATGCATCTATTACAACCATGGGATGAAAGCAACTGAGGCCAGTTGCCAAAGGTGCTAAATACAACATCTAAAAACCACATAGCACTGATAGTGCATGATTGCAATGCAAAAATGGAGAAAGTTGGTCTTATAGGAAGATTTAGAATGGATAAATGCAGAAAATATGTTCATAGGGTTTTATGAAAAGTATTCTTTTATTGCCAACACCTGTTATAAGAAACATAGGCACAGATTTTATATCTGGACATAACCAGATGTACAAGTTGGAATGAAATCAACTGCATAATAAGAAACAGAATAGTTTAAGTCAGCCAGACACATCTAGGCGGAGACTGTAGAATAGGCTTTGAATTATCACTGTCAGATATACAGGCTAAATTTAGGGAATTAAGTGGAATAGGTGTACCAGCAAGATTTGGCCTAGGGGATATACAGTCAGAATATAAAATCAATACTAGAAACAAATCCAGTTCACTTAATTCATGCAAAAGTAACCTGAGGAGTTATGGAAAAAGATAAGACACACTATGAAGATCAAAGCAAGGAGGAACGTTCTAAATATATCAAAAAGATTCAAATGGATTCCAGCAAACTTATGATAGCCAAAGAAGGACAAAGGATAAAAGCTCTGATCAATAAGATGGCATATGATGATTGAGTGCACTGTTCAAGCAAAAATGAGTGGGGAAAAATGTTGCAATAAAGAATGTCAATAGATGCAAATGTCATGATTTTAAGATCAGAGAATTTCAAGACTACTCATAGAAGAAATTCTACTGAGACAACTGGAGTTTTCTTGTAGAATATTTTTCTTGAGATGGTAAATTGCCAATAATAAAGCTTTAAATTCAAATCTTATGACTGAAAGCATGCTTAATATTTTGTACCATTGTTTGTAAATGTCTAATTACTCACTTAAAAATGGTAAAAGTTGCATCCAAACTTGCCTTTAAATTCTTTTCTCATTGGCAGGTTTTTACTGTCCTTCATTACAATAATATATCAAGTCAAATGCAACTCTAATGCCTGTAAAGTTACAAAATATCTATTATCTAGATGTTGTAACACTGATTTTTGAGCAACTGTGAAGTTATCTGAAACCCACTTGAGGTTTTGAATTAATAAATCCTTTCTAATATAAATCTAATAACTTACTACATTAGTATTTCCTATACAACATGCTTGTTGCATCTGAAAGACTAACAGATACGTAAATCCCATTTGAAAATGGGATTATACCTGTAACCTTCTGTCAGA
Organism: Pseudonaja textilis; assembly: GCF_049901715.1. Taxonomy (NCBI): domain Eukaryota; kingdom Metazoa; phylum Chordata; class Lepidosauria; order Squamata; family Elapidae; genus Pseudonaja; species Pseudonaja textilis. The sequence continues at coordinate 11,958,956 of NC_141997.1, forward strand.
GAAAACGGAGCTCGGGGAGGCTGAATCCCATCTTTTGGAATGAACAGAGGTTAATATGTCTGGTTTATATGTCTGACTAGAAAGGCCAAGATTGGTATTTACCCTAGTATTTATCTTTATTTACCTTAGTATTCTGGAGAGATTGTATTCTGGGAATGGGAAACAACTTAAGGCCATTAATTTCTGAAATTGATGCCTCTGGGCAGTTCGGGAGACATTCTAAAATATCTTTAGTAGACCTATGAAAGGACTCCTCCCATAATATAACAAGATTCCAAGAATGTGTATCCAATTGTTCAGCTAAGGTAAGCCATTCTGTCTTTATAATAATACATGGCCAAAAATCCCCATTTTGTTACATGTCAAAAATGAACTTATTAGTGGATTTGACTTTATGGATCAGTTTGGATCAAATCTTTTATTTCAATAAAAATTTGCCTTGATTGTTTTCTCTAATAAATGGTCTGTTTGGATAGTACAATTAGAACTTAACATACATAACCGGGTAAGATTTTTTTTCTTGCTTCCCTGCAGTCCCAGTCAAACCATGACTCATTCAGTTCTTAAGGGCAGAACTATTTTCACTAGTTGTGTGGGAAAACAATTGGTTCTTGATTTTACTAAGTTATAATGGTAATTCCTAGTATAACGTTCTTTGTCATCTATTATTTTCTGAACACAGAGGTACAGTTTACATGTGGTAGAATCAGCTGTCCTAAGAAAGAATGATAACATACAAACTAAATGATAATTTTTCCTGCAATAACTTGGAGAAGTAAAATCAGTACTATGGAGTTTAAAATTAAGATTCCTAAATTGTATTCTGTGCTCTCCCACACACACACTTGTTTAGCTTTTGGTAAAAAAGTTTTAATCATTGTTTAGAGTTATGAAGACCTATCTTCTTGAAATGCACGTATGAAAGACAGGAGTGCTACTTCAGACAGATAGCAGTATAACCTTTCTTTGCCCTACATGCAGTAATTTTTAAAAATTTATTCAAGAACAACAATTACACTATTCATTTACACTATCAATTCACTCGCCAAAACCAACACCAACCATAAGAACCTCCGTTGTTGCCCTGACCTAACCATACAGCAACGTGCCTGCTCCCGTGTACTCCGCACTGAACTCCAAAAACGTCTAGACAATGGAGAGAAGGACCTGTACATTGACTACCATGCTGACTGTATCAAAAGTAAGTCACACATCCCGCAACTCAGCTTTAACCTTCAACCACAACTCTACCTCAACCAATCCACCATCACCCAAGACTAGGCACGCACGCTCCTAACTACCTCAATTCCAACTACTGCTGGCCTTAAATGCAAGCTACTCAATGCAAGAAGCCTTGTAAATAAAATACCTGAATTTTTCCTCCTACTAAATATGGCTAAATTCGACATTATATTTGTCTGTGAAACATGGCTCAACGCATCTCTCCCTGACTCCATTACCACAGTAAGAGACTATCATGCTTACCGATCAGATCGTGAAATTCGTAGAGGAAGTGGTGTTGCTATCTTCTATAAAAAGTCCTTACATCTAAAAAATATCCAAGTTACCCAGGAGCTTGCTCTTCCTGAGACCATTATCTGTGAACTATCCTTAAATATCACAATTCGATTGTTACTATGTTACAGAGCACCTGATTATGACATCGAACATGTAAACAAGCTAAATACACTACTAACATGGACAGCATCCTGCCCATACCCTTTTATCTTTCTTGGTGATTTCAATCTGCCTCATATTGACTGGTCCCTAAATGAATGTACAACTGAAACCATACATGCAACCTTCTACAATGCTGTTACAAATCTGGGACTGGAACAACTAGTAACCAACAACACTAGACTAAACAACTGCCTCGATCTCATCTTCTGCAATAGTTTGAATTTAATTTACGGAATACAAACTAAAGAACCCTTTTCCAGCAGTGACCACAATATGATTGATTTTTGTCTCAACATACGTCCACACAAAAACCACCACAATGACGTAATCCCCAATTATAACTTCAAAAAAGGCAACTATGATCTTATAGACAACGATCTCTCATCCCTTGATTGGCAATCTCTATTCACTGGATGCAATACTGTTGAAGACCATTACAACATATTTTTACTTGAAGTCAAAAGAGTCATCAAACTATATGTACCAACAACAACTCCCAAAACAAAACAAAAAACAGATTGCCCATAACAATAAGGAAACTTCAATCCAAAAAGAGATCACTCTGGCGGAAAAACAAATCTGGTCACGTTGCCAATTTCAAAAGCCGATACAAAAATTTATGCCACCAGATAAAGACCGAATGCACCAATTATCACATTAAACAAGAGGAAAACCTTCTAAGCACCAATTCCACCAGTGCTTTTTACAATTTTGTAAACAACAAACTAAAAGATTCAAGGTCCATCCCATCCCTGATAGGACCTAATGGTAAAGACTGCAACGACGACACCATTAAAGCCAACATCTTTAACACATTTTTTGGCTCAGTATTTGTAAACAGCAATGGATCATGCCCAGTATTTCCTAGCCGAACCACAGATAACTACAATGATCTAATACATATCAATTTTACAGAAGACAATGTTGAAAAAGCACTTCGCAATCTAAAACCATCTCTATCTATTGGACCGGACGGAATATGTGCATACTTCTTAAAAAAGCTATCCACTGCCATAGCCAAACCTCTAAGCATAATCTTTGAAAAATCTTTCAGGACCAGTTCCTTGCCTAACCTATGGTCACAAGCCACGGTCATCCCCATCTTCAAAAGGGAGACCCCAGCCTAGTTGAAAATTACAGACCAATCTCCTTATGCTGCGTCACCTGTAAAGTCATGGAATCAATTATTAACCAATCCATCATCCTCCACTTAGAGACAAACAACCTACTCTCCAATAAACAATTTGGTTTCAGAAAAAAACTATCCTGTAATCTGCAACTCTTACACTGCAAAAACATATGGACTACACAACTCGATCAGGGCAAAACAATAGATGCAATCTACATAGACTTCTGTAAAGCCTTTGATTCAGTGGTACACGACAAACTACTCCTAAAAATAAAATCCTATGGTATCTCTGGACAACTGCATAACTGGATAGAAGCATTCCTGTCAAACAGACAACAAATGGTCAAAATTGGGAGCGTCCTATCAAATTCTGTACCTGTCAATAGTGGTGTCCCCCAAGGCAGTGTTCTAGGACCAACTCTCTTCATACTCTACATAAATGATCTCTGTGATCATATTAAGAGCAACTGCGTTCTTTTCGCTGATGATGTAAAGCTGTTCAATACCATAGACAATACTGCTACCCTTCAAAAAGATCTTGACTATGTATCAGAATGGTCAAACAAATGGCAACTTCAAATCTCAACAAATAAATGCTCTGTCTTACATATTGGCAAAAAAAATCAGAAAATAAAATACAAGCTGAATAGTCAAGATCTTGTTGATGATCCAAGCTCTGTAAAGGACCTTGGAATACTCACCTCTAATGATCTAAGTGCTAGAGCCCACTGCAACTACATAGCCAAAAAGGCATTAAGAGTTGTTAACCTAATCCTACATAGCTTTTTTCTCTGGTAATATCACACTACTAACTAGAGCATACAAAACATTTGCTAGACCAATACTCGAATACAGCTCATCAGTCTGGAACCCACATTACGTATCTGATATTAGCACAATTGAGAAAGTCCAGAAATATTTCACAAGAAGAGTTCTCCACTCCTCTACTCGTTGTAGAATACCTTATGCCACCAGACTTGAAATTCTAGAACTAGAAAACCTTGAATTACGCCGTCTTCGGTCTGATTTAAGCATGGTATATAAAATCATACATTGCAATGTCCTACCTGTCAATGAATACTTCAGCTTCAACCATAACAACACAAGAGCACACAACAGATACAAACTCAAGGTTAACCGCACCAAGCTTGATTGCAGGAAATACGACTTCAGCAACAGAGTGATCAATGTCTGGAATACTCTACCCGACTCTGTAGTTTCTTCCCCAAACCCCAAAAACTTTAACCTGAGACTGTCTACTATTGACCTCACCCCTTTCCTAAGAGGTCTCTAGGGGGCGTGCATAAGCGCACCAACGTGCCTACCGTCCCTGTCCTATTGTTTCTTTTATTTTTCTTATATGTACCCATTTCATGTATTCATAACTATGTATACACTTATACTTATTATCTTGTAAACAATTGACAAATCAAATCAAATAAATTAAACAAGCCACCACTCTAAATTATACTAATCCATTGTTTTAATAAACTTCAAACAATTTAGAATGTTGAAACCTATTGTAATCATATAGAGAATAAGCTTTCTATGAACTATTTACAGACATGGTAGAAATAGCAACTATGAAAATGTGAAAGTTATTTGCAGAGTGGCATCTGTCATGCCATAGCCTTTTTATTTTATGTGAGTTTAACAAAACGAAAAATAAGTGTTATGCAAGTGTCAAATATAAGGATTATAAAGCTCAAAGCATGTTTAGAGAAAACAAGTAAAAAAAAACAAAAACAAAATTTGGAATCCCAACCTTCCCTGTCAAAAAAGTAAGTTTATCTGATTTCTTGCCAACATGCTAACATGAACCAGTGTAGATATTACAGCATCTGTCATAAATACAAATTGAGAACCTTGGGCTTTATTAAAGCTTTGTTTTTTATTATTTTTTTCCTTGTGAAAGCAGGCAAAATATCTTCAAAACAACTAATGGTTGCCTGGCTGAGATGAACACTTTTGAAATTTATCCATGATCAAGGGTCAAGAATGAACACACATGCTTTTTCTGATTGGCTCTGTCCCTTCGAGGTTTGAAGCTTCCATTTAAAAGTGCAGCCTTTTTTCCTTTTTATTACGAGGCTTTCCCCACAGAACACCTCAGGGAAGGGAATTAGCCCCTACGCCTTCCCACTGAGTGGTTTTGCTTTCAGCAGGCCGGGCGGTGATAGCTGCTTTCATTTTCATTCTGCCACGAGGCGGCCATTTTAAAGGTCGCATGGTTAAATTTGCTGAGTAATTGTTACTGTCTGTGAGGCAAGTTACTCAACAAGGTTTTCCTTCTTGGGGACCTGGGAAGGGGGGGTCCCTACCACCAGTCCACTGGAAGATAGATGACTTGAACTGCTGGATTCCACAGGCAATAAGTGCAGCTAAACTGATCTAATTATCAGTTACAGACCTCTGTGCCCTCATATAGGTGCCGGGTCTGGAGAGGGGTGTTCTGGTCTCCATATTTGATATAATAAGTACTTTATTAAAGTACTTATTATTAAAGTACTTTATTAAAGTACTTTATTATTATTTTAATAAGTACTTTATTAAAAAATTGACTTCATTGACTTAAATTCTACAAATCTTTAAGTTATTAAAATTAGATAGATAGATAGATAGATAGATAGATAGATAGATAGATAGATAGATAGATAACAAAGCAAAACAGAACAAGGAGACAACATTTGCTAAAGGCATCAGGGAACTATTTATTCCAGGATCCCCTGTCCCTTAAGGGAGCAGGCCCATAGGTGTTCCAGCCACCTAATTTCATAGCCTCTTTCCATTGCTAATCTATCAAAGGCATTACCATGGCCAGCAACTACAACTCCAGTTCTAGACTAACTGCTAAAAATAGAGATAAGTCCACGGAGCCCCAAAAGACCTCTAAGGCAGCAGAGAAAGATGCACACAGATGCCATCAGGCATTAGAAAGGCAGGTGGAAAAACGTACATGAGCAGCTGCACAGCCCACCTCTTCACCACTCATCATACCCTCTACCTCACAGACCCAGAACCCTCCAACTGCCCCTCTGGATTTATCCAGAAGGAGCAGCATATCGATATAATCTCCCCAGGAGGCTCTTTCTAACATTCTCTCCCCAAGGAGAGCCCCAGAGGCAACATTCATGCCAACTGCAGCTGGTCTCAGACAAGAGAGGAACTTCTGGAGGAAATCCCTGCCAACATGAGGGCATGGATGGAGCTAGCTATCCAGAAGGGCATATCAGCAGGCATCCAACAGGCTATTCAGGAAGGATGAATATCCTCCGCTTCGGTTTGCGGATCTCTTTCTGAACAATCGCTGGGCATCACGGATCCACATCTTCATCAGGTACTCCTCCTGCAGAACTATCGTTGCCCACTGTCAGACACTGTCAGTACAATGGATCAAATGGAGGAGAGGTCGGTACACACTGTTGACCAGGTATTGTCAGAGATGGATCCACTAGAAAGGGGGATGTCTGACCTGACTTCCCTGTATTTACAGGATTATTCCACCCACAATTATTTAAATCCTTGCTGTTTTAAGGCCAAGAACACCGCACAGCTGGATAATACAGGTACCCCTCCCCCACCAAATACTCCAGGGGAAGCAGAGGATCTCATATTCTCTCAACCAGTCACTGAGGCAGAGGTCACACATGTTTTCCAATTTAGTGCAAAAACAATGGGCTGCAGCAGCCTCATATCCTGCTCCCACAGGACATGATAAAAAATACTATAATTTGGCACCCGAGTTCTCTAAATTTCTAAATGCTCCGGGAGTGGATGAGCCTATCATTACGCTTGCATCGTCCTCAGCCATCCCAAGTGAAGCTGAAGAGGCTCTCGAGCCTGAGGAAAAGAGGGTGGAACTAGCCCTCCATAGGGCACATGTCTCGGATGCATGGGCCATAGAGTGGCCACAGCCGCCTCCTTTTTCACCAGATCATCTCTCAGATGGCTCTGCCACCTGAGGGATACCATTCCAGCCTCAAACATTAGGACACATCAAGATGTGGCTAAATTAATCGCCGCTGCAGAGTTTTCAGCAGACACTACCTTCAATGTAGTTAAATTTTCCTCTAGGGCCATTGCTTCCCAAATTGCAGCTAGAAGGTTACTTTGGCTCAGACATTGGCAGGCAGACGTCAAGCACAATTGGCAGCTTGCCTCAGCTCCCATCTTGGAGAACAAACTATTTGGCAGTGCACTTGAACCCAGATCACAGCCCTTTCGTAGGGGTTCCTTTCGCCCCTTCTACCAACCCTGCTATCCAAGATTTCAAAGGCAGCCTGGATTCAGACAACAGACAGATAGAATTGAACCTGGGGACAGATATAGAAGGGGACTCCATCCTAGGAGACAATTTCGAGGAACAGGATCTAGGCCCTTCCGTGGGTCCAAGTAACGACCACAACAAGATTCCCATTGGCGGTCACCTAAAAAGGTTTGCTGACCAATGGGATCCCTTTACCACTAACGCATGGGTCAGGAACACAGTACGATTTGGTCTGGCACTGGACTTCAGCTCCACCTCCTGGGTTTTTTTTATGAAGTCCCCAATTTCCAGGGGTGCAGAAAAAAGGTTTCTCATGGACACAGCCATAGCACGTCTACTAGAAATCCGGGCCATACAACCCATTCCTTCTAATCAAAAAGGTCTTGGTTTTTATTTGCACCTCTTCATGGTCCCTAAAAGTTTGGAGGGATGGAGGGCAATCCTGGACTTAAAATGTCTAAACCAATATTTAGTTTACCGAAAATTTAAAATGACCACTCTCCAATCCATCTTACTCAGCATCAGAAAAAACGATGTCCTTACCTCCATAGACCTCATGGAAGCTTACTTACATATCCCAACTAGGCCCTTACATTTCAAATTCTTTCGTTTCTGTTACAACAACATCCATTATGAATATACTGCTCTCCCATTTGGCCTAGCTTCAGCTCCCAGAACTTTTACAAAGGTCATGGCTGCCTTGGCAGCATCACTCAGAGATAGGTCCATCCGACTTCAGTGCTACTTGGATGACATTCTTATTCTGGCATCTTCCATCAATCAAGCAAATTTGAACACTCAAACTACACTTGTAACCCTAAAACAACATGGATTCTCAATAAATTGGTCAAAAAGTCATTTAACACCCTCTACTAGACTCATTCACCTTGGCACCGTCATTGACACCCTGGAAGGCAAAGTTTTCCTCTCTCCTGACAGACAAGAAAGCATTAGAGATTTGGCTCAACAGATCAGAACTCTTAGGAAAGTACAAATATGTCTCCTTTCTAAATTGCTCGGAAAAATGATTTCTTGTATTTCTATTATCCCATGGGCCCAGTTCCATGCAAGAACCCTGCAATGGTTCCTGTTGTCATACCAGTGCGCCAGGAGAGATGACACCAGGACTTGCGTAAAAGTTCCATCAACCGTTCTCAGGTCTCTATGATGGTGGACACGACCCGAAATCAACAAGGGATGCCCTTTCAAGGATCCACACAGGTCAATTGTTACAACAGACGCCAGTCTAGTGGGATGGCCCCCTCACTTCCAATCACATACAGCGCAAGAGAAGGCACACAATATCAACTGGCTAGAACTGAGAGCAGTGTACTTGGCACGCCGACAATTCCTCCCGCATCTCCATTGCAAACTCGTGCTTGTCTTAACAGACAACTACAAAGGCCCATATCAACAAACAAGGGGGCACTCATTCCAATTTACTTAATGAGGGAAGGAGAAAGACTATTCCTGTGGGCCGAAATCCATCTTCTCTCTCTAAAGGCAGAGCACATATCTGGAGTAGGGAATGTACAAATGGATTGGCTCAGCAGAGCCACATTAGACCAATCATAGTGGCGTCTGGATCCCAAGATCTTTCTGGAGGTTACTCAGAGGTTGAGCCAACCGTTTGTCGACCTGTTTGCCTCCCCACTCAATGCACAGCTTCCCCGATTCATTTCTCGTTACTCATCACAGGGAGCGGAGGACATGAATGCCCTCAGATGTCACTGGCCCACCAGACTGCTATACGCCTTTCCTCCCCTCCCCGTGATCCCCAAATTGATTCAGAAGTTGCTGGAAGAAAGAGCAGACCTGCTATTAGTGGCTCCTTATTGGCCAAGGCGAGCATGGTTCGTGGACCTGAAGGACCTCTCAACGGTACCACTGTCCCCCAGGCCCCCAATAGCTACACCCAGACCCCCAATGGCTAAACTTAGCTGTGTGGAAGTTAAACGGTGATGTCTGAGAGATGAACACCTTTCTACTCAAGTTATTCACACTATTCAATCGGCTCGATGTCCTTCGACGAACCGAATCTATGAGGCCACCTGGTCTAGCTTCTGCAATTGGTGTCAGAGGGTTCAGATCGACCCCACTTCCCCATCAGTAGCGCAGTTATTAGAATTTTTACAGGAGGGCCTAAACAAAGGGTTATCAGTCAATACTCTCTGGAGACAGGTGGTGGCCCTGGCTTTGGTCATATCTTGGGATGATCTTACCTTCATATCTCATCACTCTCGCATTCTCAGTTTTCTGCACAGTGCCAAAAACTTGAGGCCCCCCCTAGTGCACCGATATCCAACTTGGGACTTAAATAAGCTACTATTGGCCTTTACTGCAGGTCCCTTCGAGCCACTAAGGAGCACGACGCTTCGATTTCTAACCTACAAAGTAGTTTTCCTGATAGCAATTACATCTGCCCATAGAATCTCTGAACTAGCTGCATTATTGGTGTGCAACAATCTCTGCATTTTTCCATTTGGATAGAGTGGTTCTCAGACCAGATCCCTCCTTCATTCCAAAAGTTAATTCGGCATTCCATAGAGCTCAAGAGCTGGTGCTCCCAAATTTTTGCTCACATCCATCACACAGGCTTGAACACAAATGGCACCGCTTGGACGTAAGAAGAGCCTTACGCATCTACATAAAGCGCACGGCGCCCTCCAGAAGACAAAAGCCCTCTTTATGTCCTTTCAGCCTAACACCCTGTGGTGCAAGGTTTCACCCTCTACCATAGGCAGATGGCTAAGGGCCACCATCGCTAAGTCATATGACTCTCATTCGATACCAGTGCCCTAAGGCATTACCGCTCACTCCACCAGGAGTGCAGCCACCACAGCAGCATGGGCAACCCAAGCTACAATAGAGGAGATTTGCCAAGCTGCAACCTGGGCTTCTCCATTTCCATTTATTAGAAATTATAAAATTGACATATTTGCTTCTGCTGATGCTTCATTTGGTAGGCGACTTCTGCAGCAAGTTATTTCAGAGACAGTTAGGTCTGCAACCCAGATGAAGTCCCTCCCTTAGGACAGTGCCAAGCTTTGGTATGTCCCATCACTGGATGCTCTGAACAGCTCATGGGAGAAAGGGCATTGGTACTTACCTGATACGCCTGTTCTCTGTGAGCTGTGAAAAGCATCCAGCCCCACCCTTTTATTCTGTTGGGGGTCTGTTCCGACCAGGGTTATTACATAGGCTTAAGCATATAAGGTATCAATACCTTGGCTTTGCAAAACTGGGGACGCTAAGGAGGAGACTCGTGGAGGAGGAGGAGCGTCTTCAAGTTTAAGCCCAGCCTTCCTAGAAGAGACTGAAGCACCTTCTTATCACTGGATGCCCTTCACAGCTCACAGAGAATGGGCGTATCAGGGAAGTACCAACGCCCTTTCCTTAAAAATACAAAGATGTTTTGGTGAAGTCATGTATACTTGATGATTTCAATGTAAAAATATATGAAATTCTTCATACATACCAGTACTGCTTGTTTATACTCTTGCTACACAGAATAACTTTTTTAAAAAATTATTGCAATGTACTCTGGTGATATAAAAGTTTGGGAGGAGGAAAGAGCAACAAGATTACAAGGCTAGCCCTTTTCTTTATGTGAGTAGTTTTTGATATCCCAGACAATGTATCATAGCCAACATAGTAAAGTAAATCATCTTCATTTGTAAAGTGTCATGAATCAATCTTTATAAAGGTGAGTCTTATATTAAGAAAAGCACTTTTCTATTTGGTGTCCAGTATTGAAGGATGATTCAGTCTATATTGGTTTAAAATAGAATGGTATTTTGGTACTTGTCATTAGGAATTGCAACAAGCACTAAAACATATGAAGAACGGTTGCAGGAATTGAGTCTGGCCACTCTAGAGGAAGAAGGACTAGGAGTGACACGATAGCACTATTCCAGTATTTGAGGGATTGCCACAAAGAAGAGAGGTGTCAACTTATTTTTCAAAGCACCAGAGGGCAGGACAAGAAACAATGGATGGAAACTAATCAAGGAGAGAAGCAACTTGGAATTAAGGAGAAACTTCCTAATAGTGAGAATAGTTAACCAGTGGAACAGCTTGCCTTCTGAAGTTGTGGGAGCTTCATCATTGGAGATTTTTAAGAAAAAACTGGATAGTCACTTGTCTGAAAGGGTATAGTCTCCTGCTTGAGCAGGGGTTGGACTAGAAGACCTTGAAGGTGCCTCTGATTGATTGATTGATTGATTGATTGATTGATTGATTGATTTTAATAACACATGAACATATACATGTAACTTTTTCTTAAGAAATGGCAACGGTTATATTGTACAATAGGACTTATATATGGTTTCAGGATTGATGTTATTAAATAAGCTTGTTTTAGCATATTTATTTATTTAGTATAATAATGAACTTTTGAGCATGTGAAATTGAGTAGGGCTTTTATAATACTTACTGTATTTCTGCAATTTATGTGCAGTTCAGTTCCAAAATACAGTAGACTCTGAGCAGCTTGCAATGATTCAAAAATAAAATAAAGAGAATTAAAAAAGGATGAGGAGAACCACCAAATCCCAAAGTGGAAACAACAATTGGCAAATGTAAATTGTTAATAAGTTAATTCTGAGACTTCTAACAGATTCAGAAAAAGAAAAACAACACACCACATATTTATTGTTGGTGTGTGAATGCAAATACATTTGCCTCAAAAAATCTTGATTGAGTTTTTTTAGGAGGCTCATAACATGAGTTCATCTCCTAGTAACATCTTGATTCATTCTCTTTACCAGTCATTTGAGAAGATTGTATTCTTATGACCAGTGTAATGTTTCAGCTTGCTTTGTTTTCATGAGTAAGAAAACCACAGAGCAGATCTGTTTTGTTTTGCTTTGTCCGGGGATGGGCATTAATTTTGAAGTATTGCTAAGAGTTACAACCTATATTATAGAGTATTTCATCCATCAAATCATCACTCTGGGTATTTGAACAAGGGTCTCAAAGAAACAAAATAGCTTGTTGTCAGGATGAAAGAGTGCTAGTAAACATTAGTGTATTTGAAGCTGGTGGTAAGTGTATTTTGTCTGAAAAGCTCATATGGCCTACTGCTGAGACATAGGATGAAGGAGAGGGAGGGAGCCTCATAAATTATTACATGAAGGCTGACCACCATCGTTTAGGTAGGAGATAGAATTGTGCCATCTGCTCCTGAAGTTCTTTGATTTATTTTTCTTTTCATTATGGAATGGAAATGTCAAATCTGAAATCAACTCATTTAAATCCTTGATCTTAAGACATACAGATCATAGCTATGGAATAAAAACACTTCTCAAAGAAACTGGTAATCCTGGTGCAATTACATTAGATGCAGAAAAAACTCCTAATAAATAATGCACAATTGCTGTCATACCCTGTTAAAAATATCCAGTTCTGTTCAGATACTGTGGCTGAAAAGGTGCGAGAGTAATTACTAGATCAGGCTGCAGAGAGCCAGATGAAAATGCCAGTCTTGTAGTCCTTCTCTCAGAGTGTTAAAATTTTATCTTCATAGCTTAATTTAGACTCATTATCAATTTCACTAAACACACACACACACATACACACACACACACAGATGTGAATACACCCCCTCATATTGGACCGGTAAAGCAGATTACAGTCCTATCAATCAATGAGACAGTATAATGACAGTATAATCTTATTATTAAAGATTATTTACTGAAATCCTCTGTCTCTCACACATGTCCACAAGCACACACATTCTCTCACATCCACATATATGTTTGAAGTTTGAAAGGTGTCTGACTTAGAACCATTGGGTAATATATTGTAAGGGGGAGTTTATGACTAGTTTGAAACAATATTAGGGATTTTATGGCCAAATGTGTGTAGGCGATACTTGGTTTGGATTCCCACTCCAGGGATTAACATATTGTGATGCTTGAGTGCCAACAGAAAATCTCCCTTCCCCCTTCCCTCTTGGCCCCCACCCCACAGCATCCAGAGTCGTCCTGCTGAAGCCGTTCAGTATAGGGTTGCTTTTTCCTGTGAGAGGATTAGAGAAGAAGAGAATGGCTTTGTGAAAAAAAAAAACAGAGAGAAAGACAAGGAATGCTGAGAAGAAATCCAAAGGCCTGGAAATACTTCTTGTAGACAATTGAGATGAACTGCATTTTATGCAGCAGCTGATTGCTGTTGTACATACTGTTAAGTCACGCTGGTAAGGTTATTTCATCTTTCCCCCCTCTCTCCCCCCATCCAATTCTACTGTTTGTAATGCTGATATAATTGCCTTTATGGAAGAATTTTTTTTGGAATAAAAGATCTTTTAATGACGTTAAGTTTATAAGGCATGGCTGTCTGTTGCTTCCTATGTAGGTTCTTAAGAAACAAAGAAAAAGGACTTTGTAAGAAGCATTATTTGCTGCTTTTGCTTGGAATTTATTTTTTTAAAGTTGAGCAATGAGAGGAAAAGAGGTCATCTATAAAGTATCAAGCTATTTGGCTATATTCTCAAAACTATTTTATGGTGAGGGAGAGGCCTTTCAGATAAATGCTCTGTAACATTTTTGATGTTATTGGATTTGTCACTTCCCTGGCAGAACTCCAGATTTCCCGGGGTGTGCGTGAGAAACATATATTATGATCCATAAAGCAATAGGGGATACCTGCTTTAGCAATAAAAACTAAGCAGACAACTTATTTAGCAAATATCTTCTAAGGTCTCTCCCAGAAGGGTAGAGGGAAGCAAAGCGTGGTTGTACTTTCTGGAACACTTTCTGAAGAAAAGAAATGAGGTTAATTTCAAAAGAGTGGTGAATGCAGTGTAGAATGATAAAATAGGTTGATTCAATTCTTGCATAACTAAATGGAAAAGATCCTAGTGACTGTTTAACCCAGCATCAAACTACAGGTGCATTTAGAGATCTCAATTTATGCTGCAGTTTGAAACTTTTGAAAATAAACTGCATAGAAATTAAGGGAACTGGGGTTACTCTCTTTCTTTTTCTATTTCTTTTTTAAAATGTATTTTTATAATGAGTGCATTTCTATGTATCTTTTTAATTTGTTTTGGCTTAACCTTTAATTGGAAGTTGATTTGAAGTGAAAAGATGTATAAATTTGATTCAGGATAATCTCTCAAAGGGTGGGAACATTTTCCTGGTGCATTTCATGAACAAAAAAGACATAATTGCAAGCAACTTTTATTTTGTGGTCAGTGAGAATTCAAATAAAGAAAGCAAGAGATGATGGACATTATTTAATAGTCATGGTTGACAGAAAACCTGGATCTAACTTTTATATCTTTTCCAGTATTGTTTCTTTTTCATCTCTGTTCCAAGGCCTTAAAGTTTTATCATGTTCTTCAGCATGCATATCTGAAATACCTCTCTGTATTTCATGCTGTGAATGAATATGTTTCCTTCTTTTGTGTGCTTCATTGACTCTAACTTTCTTTTCTTTTCCTCTTGGGGATACCAAAATAAATGTTTTAATGTTCTTATTCACATTGTTAACTAGATCTTTTGTGATTTAAATGTCACTGCTATGAACGTAGAGGAAAAAACTTGATGAGCCATGATGTAGCCTTGTATAAATTAGTTTAGGAGCTGAGCCATAAGTAGAGATGGCTTTCCCCCCTTAAAAACAGAAAGCTAATTTTAGAAAAAGGAGTTGCCATGGAACCAGAGAAAGAGAGAGAGAATGAGTGTCTCTGAATAAATGTTTGGAGTGCAAACTCCTGAATGTTTTCATAACTTCACTATGCATTATGAGGTATAAGAACACTTCCAATTGCTTTATTTATATCTTATCTATGTTTTTCTGTCATAAGCACATACACAAACATGTATATATTAGCTGAACTGGTTGCTAAGGATTTTTTTCTTCCAGATTTAATCCTCACAGTATTCCAATATTTATCTAGTCACAGCAGGAGTATTGAGTGAGTTGCATTAATTGTCACTAATTAATTAATTAACCCTGACATTAATTTAATTTCGATTTTGCAACTGACAGCCTTTCTCTTTCAGGTTATTTCTTTTCAGTGAATTTTTATTTTGACCTTTATAATTTTACATTAGATATAAAACTTTTTCAACCAATGCATTTCACTTAAGTAAACATACATAATCATTTAAAGTTATAGAAGGATAGGCACCTGTAGACCTGCAAATCAGATTTTAGTTTCATATGCTTAATTTTTTTTGTTAAACATATCTAAAAACTATCATTGTAAAGTCATCTGGTGGTGTGTATTTCTTTTTACTGAGGCATAAAATTTTTAAATCTTTTTAAAGAAGGGAAATGAAAGATTTTAAAATATATCATTGTAAATAAAGATTTTAAGTATTGCTAAATGAATATTTTAACTATTAAAGTAGAAGCTCTGAAGTGAAAAATGTCAAAGAACCTTTGAGATAATATAATAATGCCAGTTAGGAAATACTATACCAAAATTCAGGCTTATTTTCTGTGTTTTAAAAAAGGATCTCCAACTGATAAACTTTGTTTTTTTCCCCCATTTTAGTATCAAAACTTTTGTTCCATGAAACAGCTTTGCTTGTGTTATATACCATGTAACTGTGCCTTTTGTGCTAAGGTGCATTTTAGTCCAGTATTCATTTATTCATGTGTATGTTTTGTATTATATTAACTTTTTAAAAAGTACTATCACAACTTTATGAATATTTTGGCAAGGAAAACTGGGAACCAGACAAAGCAGCTTGTTTAGTAACTAAGAAAATTACTAAGAAAGTAATTTGGATTTTATTTTTAATATAATATATTCATAGAAAGCTATGTAATGTTTCTTACAAAATGAAAATTGAAGGTGTCTTGTCTTCTTCAGAGGAAAGATACAAAATGAGTACGTGGTTTGTTTCTTCATGTATTATCTGCTGGGTAAATTACAATGAGAACATACATTGTTTGATACAGACAACATCAAAATAGTATCCTTTTGTTAGAATCAAAAAAGTATGTATGATGCTTGTTTATTTTAATTTACATCTTCCACTTACTTGGTATTCTCTCTGGATTTTTTTGGGCCTCCGCCCCCCCCGCCCGCCGGAAAACAAATTGTGGAAAGCAGAGGTGGCATTCAGCAGGTTTTGACCAGTTCTGGAGAACCAGTAGCGAAAATTTTGAGTAGTTTGGAGAACCAGTACATACCACCTCTGGTTGGCCCCACCCCCATCTGTTCGCTGCCTCATGAGTCCCAGCTGATTGGCTGGGCCTTCTTTTGTTGCCCTGCACAGGAGAACGGAGCTGGAAAGCAGGTTAGTGGGGAGGGAATGGAGATTTTACAGTATCCTTCCCCTGCCATGGCCACCAAGCCACGGCCACCAAGCCACACCACACCCACAAAACTGGTAGTAAAAATTTTTGAATCCCACCACTGGTTCATATATACGTGATTTATATCATTATGATTTATTGAAATAACCTGTTGTATGATCCTTGTTTGGATATGCACAAAACCAAACAGGCATGTTATTGTTTAAGTAGTATATAAACAAGAATATCCTTTCAATGCCTACAAAATTGTTTTAGTAGTATCAAAGCTACAAAAGTGTATTGATAGTGTCTAGGCATTTTCCAAAATCTCCTTGATATTGTGAGAGGTAATGTGATACAATGGTTAAGGCATCAGACTGGAAACCATGAGTTCTATGAATTCTAATCCCTCTTTAGGCAGAAAGCCAGCGGGGTGATCTTACAACAGTCACCCTCTCTCATCTCTAGGAAGGAAGCAATGGCAAATCATTTCTGAAATCTTACTGAGAAAACTGCAGGGACTTGTCCAGGCAGTTGCCATGCACCAAAACTGATTCCAAGCCACCAAGAACAAACAAATATCTGCTCCTGAATTAGAGATGAAAACATTCAAGACATATCAATTATTAGGCTTTATGAACTTCAAAACCAATGGTGGATTAATTTTTTTTTACTACTGGTTCTGTGGGTGTGGCTTGGTGGGTGTGGCTTGATGGGCGTGGCAAGAGAAGGATATTGCGAAATCTCCATTCCTCCCCACTCCTGGGGGAAGGTTACTGCAAAATCCCATTCCCTCCCCATCCCACTAACCTGCTTTCCAGTTCCATTCTCCTGTGCAAGGAAACAAAAGAAGACCCAGCAGATCAGCTGGGACTTGGGAGGCAGAGAATAGATGGGGGCGGGGAGAATCAAGGTGGTATTTGCTGGTTCTCCGAACTACTCAAAATTTCCGCTACTGGTTCTCCAGAACTGGTCAGAACCTGTTGAATATCACCTTTGTTCAAAACAATAATTAGCTAAATTATTCCAGAAAAAAATATTTTTGGATATGTAAGTTTGGATATGTAATATGGGTTTCCAGCACCCCCAGCAGACTGAGATAAACTGCCCATATTAGCAGCATCTATAGCAATCTTTTATGATGCCAAAATGGTGACATATGCATGAAGATGTAATTATGCAAAAGCCACAATTATATACTTGCATCTGAACATACGATGTAAGTACACAGGTCACAACATTTGGGATTATATGATAATTTGCACCTTACCCTCTGTGGATGCTCATGCTGGATATATTTAGAAAATGTAAATGGATGTATGAGAATATATAATATACCCTTGGTATATTGAGAATCATTATTTGATAAGTTGCTTTCTATGCCTGCCTAGGACTATTTGTAGAACGTTATTATATGGACTTTGTTTTTTTTAAAATAATCTTTAAAACGTCTTAATTATATATGTCTCAGTTTCATTCAATTATACTATTCATTTTAAAAGGTTGAACCTATGCGCTTAATATACAATGGCCCATTTTTGTAGTCCTTTTTATATTGGTATTGTTTGTTATGGTTTCAATATTGCCAAAGTTGAAAAACTAATCACTTCAGATATTATGATATTTTACTTTCACTACATTCACAATAGTTAAAAAGTGGAAATACTAATAAAATCCTGAGATTAAAAAAATGAACAATGATTTGTTATTCTGATAGGACTAAGTAAAATTAATTTAATGACACAAGGATTTAGCAACTGTAACTTCTCAGTTGTATAGATTTATGTTTAATTTTAAGTCAAGTAAATAATTCCTCAGAACAGAACTACTTTTAAATACATGTACATGAACAAACTCATCCAATCCTTTCCAGACACACTATTTAACCATTAAGAAAAAGCAAAACAAAAATCTGTTTCCATGTGGATCTTCTTGCAGCTATTGTTTCTTATGTCCAGTCAGTAATTAGACTTCAGATGGTTAAGCAATTTCAGAACATGGTTTACTAATATACATGCAAATCCAATAGATTGTGGTAAAGCCATGATTAGCATAGTCTCCATCAACATCTTAATTAGCCCCATCTCAGCATGGAGCAGTGGTGACTATCTCTGGAGTCCTGAAAATGTTTGTTTTTTTCAGGGAAAATATATGCTTCCCAAAGGCTGTTTTTTTTTCATATTAATTGTTGAAAAGTAGCAATCCAATTCTAGGAAAAGAAAGAAAGAGCGATGAATCAAGGGCCATATACATGCTATCCATTTTAATATAGCATGCATTATCTGCATTATCCTATTGAGGTAAAAAGTTCATTGTGTTGAGAAGAAAGAGTAATAATTTTGTGAGTGAGATGGAATATTCCTGAAACTAAAGGCAAGATTTTTCCAAGCAATGGGCAGTAATATTTAATAGTGATTTGTGGATGGACTATTTATCGTTTCTTATCTGAGCTACAAATGACATCTTAGCTTTCCTTTCTATTTATGAGTATTTACTTTTTGCCATAGCAGCTGAAACAATGCTGTAAGATTTAGTTATTCCAGAATAACATTTTTCAAATCTTAATTCTGATAGATTTTCTATGTAGCTTCTGCTATTGAAGAAGTAATCTTCATTACAGAGTAAATACCCTACATGGTTAGAATTTCTTTTTTACTCCTTTTTTATAAAGCACTTTTGGTTGTTAAGTCTCAAATATACAGGTAGTTCTCAACTTATAACCAAAATTGACTTTGCATGGTTCTTCCAAGCTCCATTTTTGGCTGCGATGGCCTCCTGTAACCCTCTGCCAGTGAAAACGGAGCTCAGGAGGGCCATATGTGGCCCTCCTGGTCTCTGTTTTTGCTGGCAGAGGCACCGCAGGCCAGTCCTTCAGTGTTTCCAGTCAGATCTAAGTACCCTGTAGGCTGGATTCATCCTGCAGGCCTTGAGTTTGACACCCCTGTTTTATAGTAGTATTAACAAGAAGGCCAAAAAGCTACAGTGCTTTCGTAAGTTCAGTTGAGATATAATTAGGAAGTAGACTAGCTGTCATGACCCTGTCAGAGTCTGAATCTAAAGAGGAAGACAAACAGCTGACCGGGAGTAGGAGTGTGGCTCCATTGGCCGTGAGGGAAACTGGGGAAGGGCAAAGTCTGACTGGGCAGAGCAGGGAAGAGCTAGAACAAGGGAGAGGGAGTTCAGAGGAAGACCCAGGCCCATCCCCTTTTTATCCTAGGGCATGCAGGGAGGAACGGAGAAGAGAGCAACATGGATTGTGTGGCTTATGGGGGAGGAAAGGGTCCTGATTTCCTTCATTAGCCACATCTGGGAATGAGAGTTTAAAAGGCATGCTGACTGTGGCAGCGGCTGGGAGAAAGCTTGCTCCTGCCTTGTCGAACCAATTACCTCATTTTTCCTTGATTGGACTTCTAGTTACAGTTTTTGTTGACCATGTTTGGACTTGATTCTCTGCAGCCAAAGGCTGTTCCTGGGAGAATTTTTCTCCCGTCAGAAGGAAACCTGGACATTGGGGAAAAGTTGGAGCTAATAAAGGGACTCATACTGATTATTTTACTATGTTGCCTTTGTGCAGCAAACTGAGTCATCACAGAAGCCTTTGTATTGAAGTATCAGAGACAGGTGCAGTATCAGTTTAGGATAACTAACTTGATTACCAGATCTGGGTATTCAAAAAATACTAACATTTTTCTCCAAGCTAGTAGTTTTCCATATTTTTGCATCCAGATTGGTAACTCTATGGCAAGCATATAATAAAAATAAAGGAACAAGATGTATTTCAGTCCATTCATGGAGTCCAAGAAGTTGTAGTCAGTAGCCATTAATTAGCTTAGTTGGCACAAGCATTCACTTTTGATTTTTTGGCATAAATATCCATTTTTGATTTTCTCAAGGATTTCTTTTAGCAATAAAATTGGGAAGAGAATTTTAGATATTATGTTTTAAGAGTTCTGAACTGTTACCAATTTAATGCAATTTACCTAGTATTTATGGCTACTTGTCCTAGTCATAAGGGAATGGTTAAGCAAGAAAAATAATGGAACAAATAGTAATGAAAATAACTGCAATATTTTGCTTAATGAAATTTCAAACATTCCAAAATGTACCAAATATAACTCTGTAGAAAGACTAAACAAGAAATATGGAAAAACCTATGAATTTAATAGATAGTGACATAAAGCAATCCATCTCTGAAAGTTTCTATAATAGCATTTGGTAAGCCTCACATTCTTGTGGTTTGAAAATTTAAAGTATTTTTCTTTCATCTTTAAATATGCAGATAAAAGCCTCTTTTGTATTTGCAGCAGCAATGTAATGCTTGAATTGGAAAGCTGTAAGACTGACCAGCTGCCTAACCAGAAATGTAAGAATTGCTTTGCTAGAATACAAGATAAATCCAATAAATGTTAACTGCCAATTCCTAGAAAGCTCAAAAGCAAAGTATAAAGGACAGAATCATGCGATATGGTTTGCTTCTTATATCTTTTATAGGGTTCCTCCATTTTAACTATTACCATAGCAAGTATTTATGCATGCTCACTCTATTAATATCAGTAATGCTTTCTAAGATACAAAGATTATGGAATTTTCTTTATATACTGCTTTAAGTTTTTTTGGAAAAAAGGAAAAAAAAACACAAAATTACTCATTCCAATTTTTGGAAAATGCTACTGTTTCCTTCCCTTCCTGAATTTGAATGCTCAGCTGTGTATATTGAGTCCAGATTGGGAAAGGGTATTCTAGTCATTCAATTCTCTACTAATAATTGTATACTAATAATTGTATTTATTTGGGTTTTTTGTACAAAACGTATGTGCTTCTCTTTGATCCAATGTCTAATTGGGAGGCAGCCAGTTTCTTGGAAAACACTTCACTATTGGGAAGGATGGTTGAAGCAAGGCTTTCTCCTCTTTGGGGTTTTTTGGGGGGAGTGGGGGAGTCTTTTTAAAGCCATGTTAGGCCTCTGTTAATATTTCTACTTAATTTGTGTGTGTTTCCTGTCTCAGCAATAATTGTTAACTTGCTAAAATTAGACAGTGTTGTGTGAATGATTATAGGGACCCATAAAAAAGGAGTTTGTGAGCTGTAGTAATTAGTCCAACTCTTGTTTTAATCTACCATATTCCTTTTTTCCATTTTTTTACCCTGTGCCTTTAGCCATAACCTAAATGTGGATGCACCCTAAATTTAAGAATAACAGGCATTTTCATGTTTTTTCTGCTTTATTCTCTGACCATTTTCTAGCATAAAAACAATTCTAGATTTTTAAAATCAATAATAACCATTCACCTGAGAGTACTGATTCTTTAAGAGAGGGCTAGAAATCCAAACACCTTAATATCAGAATTAGACCTCAGCTTCCTTTTCACCCAATATTAAATCATATGTCTACTGTTCTGTGTGTTTCCATAGTAGCCATTCAATAGTAGTTATATATGGTGATACAGCTATCAATCTAGGAAAACTATCAGTACCAAAATAAGTGTATTGATATATACTAACAGACTTGACTGACATTCCTAGGTCAAAAAATATAGCAAAGTGTATCCCTCTTCTTTGGCTGAATTGATTATATTTCTTTGTAACTGAGGAATTAATCTGACTGCCCAAGGTCATAAAATTCAGCTCCTTCGTTTTAATAGCAGAGTCCAGATGACAGATGAAGACAAACTAACATGGCAGTCAAACCCTGGCTGGGTTCAGAAACTTGTGAACTTTCTTTGATAGTATTGATCACAAAAATCAAAAACATTTATATGCATGATTTTTCCCTTCTCCCATTAAAACAATAGTCTTAATTTTATACGATAGTATAGTTTCAGATCAAAATGAAAGACATCATAAATCTGGGACTTTTTTCCTATATAATATGTACAAAATTCCTTTTCTATATGAATTTATGATCATAACTTTTGGAATTTTCTAAGCTATTTTGAATTTGTAATAGTTTCTTCATGTATGGAACAGTGATACAAATCATTGTCAGTATAAATTGTTGCACCTGGTGATGTAGTCATAAATGCCTGGAGGGCACTTATTTGGGAAAAGTGTCAGGGAAGGTTTCAAAAGGTCATGGAAATGTTGAAACTGACAAAAAAAATATCTTGCTAGTCTCAAGGCAATAGTGAGGATTTTTTTCTCTTTAAGATAGAAGTGGGGAAGTCTTTGTTAGGGGATACATAATGGCATAGTTTAAGGGGGAATAGAGCCTTACTCCTTAAATGATCAATCTGAAATTGCAGGCATATCTTAGGTTATCATAACCTACAGGTGTTGGTAAAATGAAATTGATCTGAGCAATTCCAAGCACTTTAACACTAAGAGTGGAAAGTAAAATCACACAGAGCTAAAATCAGTAGGATCATATCCTCTACAACAGGGGTGTCAAATTTGATTTCATTGAGGGCCACATCAGGGTTGTGTTTGACCTCAGTGACTAAGGCGGGCGTGGCCAGGGTGGGCTTAGACAGCTTGATGTCACTCATGTCGAGTGGTGTGGTGAGGTGGGCCAAGTGCTTGACCAGTGAAAACGAGCTCCCAATCTCTGTTTTTGGCCATGATGGCCTCCTTCAACCCTCTGTCAGCAAAAACTGAGCTCTGTTTTCCTCTGGCAGAGGGCTGCAGGAGGCTGCTGCAGTTGAAAGGAGGACTGGACCCAGCCCTCCCAAGATCCTTTTGCGCTGGCAGAGGGGCGGGCCCTTTGCTGTTTCCAGGGCGGCCCAATGGGCCAGATCTAAGCATCCCATGGGCCAGATCCAGCCTCTGGAACTTGAGTTGACACCCCTACTCTACACAAATCAGCAGCAAAGGCATCAGGGGAGACTGAAAGTCTGATGTATAAAGCTACATTCTGATTGGTTTATGAAACTGAACTAACGAAGTTATCTATTGTACTTCCAAAGATACAGAATTCCTCAGGGGGAGCAATATAATCAGGAAAGCCTCGCTAATGATATGATCAAGGAAACTTTTAAAATTCTTAATAGGGACTGTAAATAAGGCAGTTTTGGAATAATGTTCTGAATGCTGCAGCATGGTATGTTTTTCTGTATTTATTTGTTGATTAAGGTTATAATCTATCTGTCTGTGGAAGTCTCAATTATCCAGGTCATAGATGTTCCTAGCAAAATATGATTTGCTTACAAAATATTTTGTAGAGATACACTGAGCTAATTAAAAATAAATAATGTCTATTAGCAGCTGTAGTACTGAAAAATTGTGAACATGTTAGTATGTGATATGGTTATTTTTTTTAGAAAGAGGTAAGTTGGTAGTCTGACTGAAACGAGATAAGCAATGAGAAAGAAGAAATCAGCATTTGAGCTAGAAAATGCCTGTGGGATGAATGTGGGAGAGTAAGTGAACAGTGTTTTTGGTTTTGTTTACCATCTGCATTTTTACCATTTAAAAAAATAATGGATAAAAAGATCGTTGATGTACTGTGTAGCTGGTGTTTTCTTGAGACCTCTTTTCTACTGTTTGGAAAAAA
Organism: Pseudonaja textilis; assembly: GCF_049901715.1. Lineage (NCBI taxonomy): Eukaryota > Metazoa > Chordata > Lepidosauria > Squamata > Elapidae > Pseudonaja > Pseudonaja textilis. Next base: position 11,982,776 of record NC_141997.1, read on the forward strand.
AAACCCTCTCCCCTCCTCCTCTTCTCTGCCAGTTCTAGTCATTATTGGTTGGTGCAGAGAGAAAGAGCCTGAGGCCCTGCTTTGTGGGATTCCTCACGACTTTACTCTCTCATTATTAGCATCTATATGAAACTCCTGGGGAAAGTCATCCTTCAGCACAGGGCAAGGAATCATCTGTATGATGTACAATATACCTCTCTTTGCCTGGAGCTAACCATGTGAAACTATCAAGATTGTTCCAGGATCCAGTAGCTGTGGGAATCTGGATAGGGAATAACAGGTTTCAGTTTAGGCTGTGGCTTTTGAGGTTCCTTTTTGATTTTCCATCTTCATCTCTAAATGTGGTAAGAACTGCCACACAGAGATGGTGTATAATTCTGGATTCACATCTCTCGCTCAAAGTACAGTATCTGGTATGCCTGTTCCTGGGCCAGAAGGTCCTACTCATGTAAGTCAGGTCTTAATCACCTCCCAGCTGAAATACTATAATATGTTTTACATGGGGCTACTCTTCAAGAGCATTTGGAAGGTACAGCTGCTCCAGGATTCAGTAACAAGATTAGGTTTGGGTGCCTTGTCTAGGGACGGGTATTTTGGGGCAATTCAGACAATGGCATCTGTGCTCTGTAAATTGCACTACCTTCTAGTGGTTTCCTAGTCCAAAGCAAGGAACTGGTTTTCAGGTATACCCAAATTAAAATATATGACAAGGAGATCAGGATACTTGAGGAATGATTGGTCTCTGATCATTTCTGTTCATGCCATCAGAACTGGCAGAGTTGGCATGCTTCAAGTCCTTATATTAGGAAATATCATTTTGTGGGGCTAGGAGTTGTGCCTTCTGTGTCAAGGGCTCTGGTCCTATGGAAGAGAAGCTCTCACAAAGAATAGAATAGTTCTGACCTTTTGGCCTTCATAAAGCATTAAAGACTTGGATGTTTTCCCCTGGCATTGGGCTCAAGAGGTTATACTAGCACTGTGGGCGGATTTGTTGTATTGTCAGTAGAAATTATAATTCCTATTGTTTCTGATTTTTAAGTCACCAAACTTAGAAAAATAATATTTATATAATACATACAGAACTCAATTGGAGTTCCACTGATTTCTGTAGCAGACAGGTGGTAACTATGCTAAATTGCTTCTTTGGGGATAAGAGCTAATGATTGTTCAAGTCCAAAGAGACAAAATGGTTACATTTGTTATATTTTATGTATTTATGTATGGAATCTCATATAATGTCACAAGGTGACTCACAACATTCAATAGAAACAAAGATAAAAACAAAACCAACTTTCTCCCAGACAACCAGATCATTATTATTTAGTGATAATTATAGCTACTGAAGAAATGTTTCAGTATGAATTAATTCTGTCTGGTTATATACCAGTAGATAGTCCTTGCTTTCTGACTGCCTCATATAGCAACCATTTAAAGTTGCAGTGATGCTGAAAAAAAACAGCCCATATTTACAATCTTTCCAGCAACCTTCAGGTATATAGTAGTCATTACAATCAGTATGCATTATTCTATGCCTGACCTGTGATTCCCCCCCTCCCCAACCTTGCAGAGCAGAATGTTTGGAGAAGAAGGGATTACAAGAGAGTTAACAGGCACATAATGGAGAACATACAGTATTGGGCTGTTAGTGTAGTGCAGTGGTCGCCAACTGGTGGTCTGTGAGAAAATTTTGGTGGTCTGCAGAGAAATATCACCCCCAGAGCACCCCCCCAAAGCAATTAATCCAGGCTGCACAGGAACACAAATCTGCCTCACCCACATGGCCTGCTGGAACTTTCCCCACCCACTCACTCCTTACCTGGCAAACTTGCCTGCTAGGTTACTATTTTTCCTTTTTTTTCGACCAACAGCTGTTCTGCTGTGGTGGGAGATTTAGATTAGCTAGAAAGCAGGGAATGGTTGGATTTCTTACTTTCTAGCTAATCTTTAGTTCTCTGGCTCTGCTTCAGATAGCTGATAACAGAAACACAGATCTCTAAGTGATTCTGTGAGCAAATCAATCTGCCTGCCTGCTTTGCCTGATTTTGGGTAAAAGTTGCTCTTTTTAAAATAAAAAAATTCAATATTTACGTACATGGTGTGTTGTGAGTTAATTTTGTGAGTTTGCTTGCTAGCAAATTTTATGAGTTTGATTGCAAGCAAATTTTATGTGACAGACTCAGGTAGCCGATGGCAGAAAGATAGATCTCTGAATCGGTGATTCTGTGAGCAACTCGATCTGCCTGCCTGCATTGCCTGATTTTATAATATTTACATCCAAGCCATGCCCAGCCAGTCACATTACCACCAAGCCACACCCACAAATTAGCTCATGCCCAAGAACCGGTTGTTAAGAAATTTGAATCTCACCCCCGCCTCTGTGTGTGTGTGTGTGTGAGAGAGAGAGAGATTGAGAGAGAGAGAGAGGTTAGATCAGATCTCTCTCTCTCTCTCTCCCACCAACGTCAGCAAGCCACCATCAGTCAAAAATCATATTAGTGGTCCCCAGGATTTAAAATTATGAGTTTGGTGGTCCCTGAGGTCCAAAAGGTTGGCAACCTCTGGTGTAGTGCACATGCAGCTTCCAATACCAGCCCAATGCTTTTTAAAATCTACGGCACTAGCAGTCCTTGTTTTTTCTCTACACAAAGTAAGTTATGGATTGATTCTATTTAAGGACAAAAGGACAGCTTGAAAGAGTAGAATTCAGAGAGGGAAGAGTTTTCATGAAGTTTTCACTAGATGTTATCTAGTTCGCTGGAAAGTTTTTAACTCCTTTCTTATTTATTGGAGATTATAATTTCTGTAACAACTGCTTTCTGGTTGTATACTATTAACTTTTTAAAAATATTTCAGAACATTTTAAAATATAGACCCAAGCATCTGGAATGCACCACGCTGGGGGAAGCTAGTCAATTATGCTTTTGAAAAAATCTCCTGGTTATAGGTTGTTATAAAAACAGATTATATTTCATAATGGCCACCAGAGGTTGCTCAGACATCAGCAAATTTGACTCACATAGGATGTATGATATGTGTGGCAAAGTAATAAATATATGGTGTTCTGCCAATTTTTTAAATTCTTGATTCTATGAAACAGTAGTTTTTCTAACCAAATTGACTTTCAAAAGCTTAATGTCACATTTTTGTAAAATAAAATTAATGCTAAGACCAGTAACATAATTAGGACAATGATAGCCAAGCAGTGAAAAGGAAAATCTGATAAAGTAGTGACTAGATTCCTTATTCTAGGGCTCTGTTGCCTAGCACTGCAGTCAGTTAACTCAAATATTCTGTTAGCCATACTAAGAAACTTGATAGGAGGCTGGGCTATTTTTCCAAGAGTTTTGGAAACACAGCAGCGCAGAGAATAGAATTAAGTAAAGAACAAATTTTACCATTTAAAGCCATATTTGAACACAGGGCTATTTCTTCTATGTGAGAAAACATATTGACTTTAATAATATAAGCAGTCCCCAGGTTACAAACATGATTCATTCCTAAGTCTATCTTTAAGTCAAATTTGTATGTAAGTCAGAACAGGTTATTTAGCATCAGTTAGTCAAATGTTTGTCTTAGCACATAAGTATTTATTTTATATATAAATCTATACATATAAATCTATACATATAAATCACTTAAGAAATACTTCCAAATATACTACATCTTAAACATGATTATATAGTAGATAATAAAAATAATAATGTAATAAGAACAGAAACAGTTCATAAAACATGAATGAAGGAAAATATATGTATCCCAGGATAATGTTGCAATATCCAATCTGGGTCGGTCATCGGGACCAAAGGTTTAATCTTCTGAGCTTTTGGAATTGTGCTGGAGCCCATCCTTAGGAAATTTCTCTCTACCAGAATATGTACTTTGAGCAATTCTCGCCCTATTCTTAGGTGTTGTATTTATGTGGTGCCTTCCTGTTGGTTGATTAGTATGACTGGCTATTGGCTGTTGCTTTCTTATGCTACCAAGTTCTTAAAACAGTTTATATCGAAAGAAAAAAAAATCATAATTAAAAGTTAACAATAGATGGACTTGATGTTGAAGAGGATGAACCTTGTACTAGAAATTATGCTTCAGAGGCATGGTAAATTATAAGAGAAAAACAGCTATGTGATGTGACTAAATAGCAATATGATCTGAAAAAAAATGGCGGACAATGTTCTTCCTTAAGCTGATGAATCATTGAAGCTGCAGTTTTCATGAACTGCTGAAACCAGGCTCCATATTAAAAATGCACGTGCTACTTTTTTGAAACTCATGAAAACATTGCAGGGCTTGAGGAATTTGTCAACTCAAGCAAAGAGACGGTCATTTGTAAGTTTGAGTTGTGTGTTAGTCAAATGTTTTTAACTTGAGAACTACATATGTACGTACATACATATATATACATACATGTAGAAGAGATGGGGAGAGAGAGAGCTGTATAAATCCACAAACCCTTATGTGCATAGAAAACATGCATAGTGTTGTAGTGTGGTGCTTTTAGATGTTTATGAAGCATTTATTTTAACAGAAAGTATAATATGCCAGTTTAGGTTTAAATAATGAACACATAATTACAATTTCTTCTGTTAAATTTATGATTCTTGGCAATCCTTGAATTGTTGGTCAGTGTGTTTAAATTCTTCCCATATTAAAAGAAAAGAAAATCAATTTACTATTTTAGCAGGAATTATTATCTATTATGTACATTTGGAAACTATTATTTTGAATAGTTAAGAATGACTACAGTTGCACCCATGCCAGGAAGAGAGAGTGATAAATATAATAAAAAGCTTTTCAAGACAGAAAATACTACAATCATCCATGAGTCTTAGTTACATTAATTTCATTGTTTGGGAAATGGATAGGAAAGTAATCATCTACAGTTCTACATGATAAAGCAAAACAATATAGAATGGTTATTTAAAAGTCTCAGTACAATCTTTTCAAGTTCAGAGTACATGTATCAAATGAATGATGTAGAGAATAATAAAACATTGGGCATAATAGAGAATCTAATAAAATAGCATAAAACAAACATTTTAAATGTCCTTTAGTATGCTTCCAGCTACATTTGAAATCTCATTTCAAGTTAACTTTTAGAAGACACTAATTCTGGATGTGCGTTGAGGAAAAATAATGTTGTTTGCTAATGTAAAAATAGATTTTTCTCTGAAAGATGGTTGGAAAGTATATATTCACTAGTGATATTTTATTAATCTGTTGTGATTTAATGTGTCATTTCAAACATTTCAAGTTACATTTCTGTTAATAGGCTTCCTAAATGTATACTTCAGAGCCACTAACTTGAAATGCAAACCAAATGATTCAGATATTAATTGTGTGAGCACCACAGGATAACCATGTGTATTAATGTGTACAGAAATAAAAGAATTTAAGCTATTAAAATCTGTATGGCCCATTGCTACCCATGCTACTTTGATCCCTACTATTTTTTAATGAGTCATTACATTTTGAGGCTAAGGAAGAAAATTGTTTCAATGAAGTCTGTGAATGCATTGTTATCCATTTAACTGACAAGTGTCTTGATAATGAATTTATTATCTTCCCTTTTTCTATGCAGTAGAAATTAAACCCCATAATTTTTCTTTGATGAAAATTAATGAACTGAACTATGTTTCAGTTTTCTATTAGAAAGAATTAAAAGTTTGGGAAAAAGGGAATAACAGAGTGTAAAGTAGTAATTTGGATCTAGTTGTTAAGATATTAATTGGTTATAAAAATGAGTACTCATGAAGCCTTAGCACAGCTACTTAGTAGATGATCTAGTGCAGAACATAGTAACCATGACAACCACTCTGTTGAGAGCTAAGATGTATGCTTCTAACATAGCTATGTCCTAATGAAACGTGTGTATCAAAATGTCAAGACAGTTTCCAAAAATTAACTCTGCTGTGAGAGTTCAACAAGGTAGGTAAGAAATAACTAAAATATCTTTTCTTTATAAGCCTAGAAGCTGTCAGATTACTGTGAAATGCTTCATATTGCCTCAAAAAGCATAAAGATCATTTTAGTATCCATATTGCAAGTAGAAGATGCCAAGATGCTATGAGTAGCACAATGTATAATTATGAACTTCAGTTGTGCATAATTCTTTCCATAAATGTTCTTTCCAAACACACTCTAATAAAGTGGGATAGATGGTGTTGGGTGAATTAAAGCCACAGGATCTTTAAGCCAGATCATACAACCAAAACGAGATCTTCATAACAATTATTCAATGATAGTAGCTTTAATAGGATCTAAGCTTGAATTAATGATGAGTCTAAGAATAGCAGCTATTCACCATCCCTTTTCCGATGCTTTTAGGCAGGGGTCTTCAAACTTGACAGCTTTTAGACTTGTGGACTACAACTCCCAGAATTCCTCCTCCAGTCATGTTAGCTCAGGAATTCTGGAAGTTGAAGTCCACAAGTCTTAAACTTCCCAAGTTTGAAGATCCTTGCTTTTAGGCATCAATAGATATATTCCTGAATCTAAGACAAGTGGTGGGATTCAAAAATTTTTTACTACCAGTTCTGTGGGCTTAGCTTGGTGGGTGTGGCAGGGTAAAATCTCCAGTCACCGGTGGTATTTGCTGGTTCTCCAAACCACTCAAAATTTCCGCTACCGGTTCTCCAGAACTGGTCAAAACCTGCTGAATGCCACCACATCTGTCTAAAACTTACTATACTAAGATGTACTTTTCTACTTTCAAGTGGTATAGCCCTGACTCATATAAAGTATCATGTCAATATATACTTCATGTTCATGCAGTGTCCTATAAGCTTTGTAACAGTTTGATCTTTTTAATGTGAAAATGACAGCAAATATAAATCTCTCTAACGAGGAATAAGGGCTGGTAAGATCAAATGTTACTTACTATATATATGCAGAAACATATCTCTGCAGAATTAGGCTTTATTAAAACTGCATGGATATTTCAAACACCCCAGAAATATATAATTTTTTTGCATCTAAATACCATTGTCCAGTAAGGATATTGCTTTATTACCAAAATCATGGCATGCAGAGGATGACAGTAAATAAAATCTGTGCTAGCCCTGCGTGTTAGAATAATTTCTTTAAAAAATGATGGTATATTCATACATTTATGTTGAATATACATTTAACTACAGTTCTGCTTCTGTTTAAAAGTTGTATAAAAATCATTGTGCCACGCATTTGGAAGGCAAGAAGTTGAGGATGTTTTCTTCAAGTAATATATACAGGTTTGGGCATAGATACTTAAACATGACTTGCAAATGAACTGCTCTTATGTGTAAAGTGTGCTTGTCAAAGGAGTTTTGGCCTATCTTAATTTGTGATTGTAGGAAATAGAATGGAGAAATACCCAAGCAACTCTTGAGTAGCTGTGCCTAAGGCCATGATAGCGAATCTATGGCACGTGTGCCAGAGGTGGCACTCAGAGCCCTCTCTGTGCACATGCATGCCGTCACCAGCTGCTCTCCTGGTTAGGGTTAGAGTTAGCCAACCAGCTGGTCTTTGCAGGCACCGGAGGGCTGGAAAATGGCACGAAAAATGGCCAAAAACCAGGCTATTTTTCAGACCATTTTTGGGTCGTTTTCAGGCTGTTTTCAGGCCATTTTTCAGGTTATTTTCTGGCTGTTTTTGGACTGTTTTCCAGGCTGATTTCTGGCTGTTTTCTGGGCCATTTTCCAGGCCAAAGAACATGCATGTGTGCACCGGTCAGCTGGTCTTCGGGTTTCTGGTGCTCTGGCACGCGCACATGCACACGCATTCCATTTTGGGTACTTGGTACCGAAAAGGTTCGCCATCACTGGCTTAAGGCAGTGATGCCTTAAAATACAGAGGTACTTGCCTATTAAAACCAATGAAGCTTGCATTCAGGGAATAGAATAATGCTTCAACTTGAATTATGCTATGAAAAGTGTGTTTTTCCCCTTTCTTTTTTATGATGTACTGATTATTGTAATTCTGGGGAGGATAGAAGCAGTTGTTGTTTAGCCTACATCCATATTGGCATATTTCCAGTATCATTCTTGAATTTCATTGCTAATGCATTATTACTTGTCTGCAGTCAGGAGATGGCATACTCTTTGTGTTGCATTTGATCAATGGATTAAATGCTCTATATGAATCAGGGTCCTGCAAATTATTTTGATACATAACATATGTTGTCCTTTTATACAGTCATAGAATTGCAAATCAAGCTATGTGTGTTATTTAAACTTCCTCTTCTGGAAATGCTCCTATAAGACACACAAAGGTTCCAATTTATATAGCTTTTTGTTTACAGGAGAAATTAAAGCTGAAGTTTGCTGAAAAAAAAAATATATTGTTTGTGTTTGTTGTACTGTTTAATATACTATCTTTCATGCAGGTTAATGAGATTGAATATAGCTTCTATTTAAGAAAGATCTGAAAAAAATTACTATGTTTCTGGAGTTAGAAATAATTGAATATAGTAATATAGACAAGCCTGCTGAAAACAATTAAATCAGCCATTCCTTGAGATATTAAAAGTAATTGAAGATCCAGATTTAGTAATAGAGCACAGTCATTGGAGTCAACGGATTTAAACAGGGGTGGGATTCAAATTTTTTAACAACCGGTTCTGTGGGTGTGGCTTAGTTGGTGGGCGTGGCTTGGTAGTCATGTGACTGGGTGGACATGGCTTGGTGGTCATGTTACTGGCTGGGTATGGCCAACTCAGCATCACTCACATCGAGGCACGCATCTCCTTGCCTGGCCTCTCATGACTGTGGGGATGCTGCAACAGTCGTAAGTGTGAAAAAGGGTCATAAGTCACTTTTTTCAGTGCCATTGTAACTTTGAATGGACACTCCACACAAACAAAGTACCAGCAAAGGAGGGGAAAAAAACTCCGGAGAGATTTCTGAGACAGGAAGCCTAGTCCTGCCAAGAATGTAATGAGGGTTAACGGAGAGGCAGTTTCTGTAAGCAACACCGGAATGTTTCCTTCCTGCCTTCCTTACAGGATTAGGCCAGTAATTTCTTCTAACAACTCATTCTCCGAACTGCTTAGAACGTTAACAACCGGTTCTAGCGAATAGGTGCAAACTGGTAGAATCCCACCCCTGGATTTAGGGCTAGATCAGATTCTGTACAGTTCTGTACAGTATTTCAATACATTCCTTTCACCTTCCTTTGAACTTGTTTGAATATTTAATATCGGTCCATTGACCTCCAAATATAGATTGATAGCTCCTTTTGAGTTGGAAATCTTTTAGAAGATTGCTTTTTTATACCTTTACAGATATTATAATTCTATTTCTTGTCTCTTCTGCAAAATTCTCTGAAATGGTTCAGTTACTTCCTAACATCTTTGTCTTTCTGGGCTTTGGATTCTGTTATCTTCTTAGCAATTTCCAAAATTTGTTCCAACATCCTGTTTGCTTTTTTCTTTTTCTTGATCTTTGGCAATCTCTTCACATTACTCAACAGCTTATTTAAAGTCATCCCATACATCCTCCAGATTTTGGAATTTTAAGTACAGTAGTTCCTGATGTTTTCCTTGAAAATGATGGGCAGATGCTCAATATGATATTGTGGAAACTGTTTGGCTTTCTTCTTCCATTTTAACTGAATTTAGAATTTGTCCATAGGCAGTTTGTGATGACCTGGAGTGTCCCACAAATGTAACAAAAACCAAAATGTAAATAAATGTTCTTCAATGCCTTCAACTTGGCTTCACTGTTCAATTGTTCACAGTTGCAGATTAAACTCTTTCTAAAATAACATTCCAAACGAAAACAATACAGTCCAACTCAAAGAGCAGATAACAAAGCAATAAAAAACCAAAACCAAACTGCACTGAAGAAAGTTCCACAACAGACCTGGATAATTAATTACAAACTTCAAGAAGATAATCAGGTATAGTCCATTGGAAGAACGCCAACCAAGATAAACCTCATCCAGGAATAAAACACTCTTTGTTTCCAGTGTTTGCTAGCACGCAGGTCCAAACTCTTATGCAGTTCTTACACCTGCATCCCATGAAGAGGATCAAGGCCCTCTCCTCCTGAGTAGACCACGTCTTTCCCTTATCCTCTCCTCTGTGTGCCCTAGGATGGATAGGGGATGGGCCTGGGTCCTCCTCTGCCTGCTCAGCCGGCCTCTGCCCTTCCCCAGCCTCCTCCAAAACCTGGAGCCACCCTTCCACTCCCTGTTGGCTGTTCCTCCTCTTCCCTCAGAGTCAGTCTCCACCAGGGGCATGACATAGTTCATGATGTGTTCACAACTTGGCCTCTGGCCATGTCTTTGCTATTGCTATCCTTGAGCTCTTCTACCTTCTATTAGAAGGTAACATTATTACCTTCTAATAATGTAGTCAAATTGATTTATGTTACTCCAACTGGCAGTGTCCATGTATATAGGCATCATTTTGGCTATTGGCATTGAAGAAATCATTGGGTTGGCAGAAAAGTATAAGTTATTGCCCTGCTTAATTTTGGTCTCCTAAGCCATACAATTCAGCTAGATTTTCTTTCTTAATATATTCAGCTTTGGCAATTTTAGTGTCCAAACCACAACCTCTAATCTCCATATCTTGCTTATAGATAATATCCACAACTGGGAGCAGAATTTCCATTTCTAATCAAAGCAGTTGTTAAAGAGTCGTGACCCTTTTTGTCACAGTTGTTAAGTGAATCACTAAGCAGTTAAGTCATTAAGCAAATCCAGCTTCCCTGATTGACTTTACTTGTTGAAAGCTGGCTGAAAAGGTTGCAAGTATCAATCACATAACTCTTGGACACTGCAATTGTTCTATAAAAGTGCTTGTCAGGCACCCAAATTTTGATCACGACTGTGGGATGCTGCAACTATCATTAAGTGGTTGTAAGCCACTTTTTTCAATGCCATTGTAAATTTGAATGGTTGATAAACTAATGGTTGTAGTAAGTCCAGAACTATTGTTTATATTTTTGTCAATTTCAAACTGAATTTGATTATAAATTACATCAACCTCCTCCTCTTCTTCATCTTTGGTGGTTGGAGCATGAATTTGGGTAATTATATTAAACGGTTTATCCACAAAATCCAATTGACAATATTTTGTCATTGATTGCATTGTAGCCATGTATGGCCTTGTTGTATTTTTCCTGCCCATGAATAGCAAACAGTGTGATCATCTAATTGTAAATGTCCACTTCCAATCCATTTCAATCTGCTGATGCCTAAAATACCAGTGAGTCCTTCATTGTGTTAAACTTTCCCATACTATATCCTAAGTTCCCACTGTGATTCTGTCTTTTCTGCTTTATATTTACTTTTCCTCATTAATCATAAATATAATTTACTCTTAAAGATTCCTGCCTTTTCCTCTGCAACATGTGGTGCCATCCAATCTGAGGGGCTCAATATCCAACACTATATTATCAATCTTTCTATATTGTATTGTTTTACTTGATAATGTACAGAGGTTTTACCATTGCCTGCTTCCACCCAGTATGAAATAATCATTAGGATCTTCCTATACTGTCACTGCCCAGTATAGATGCCTGCTTGCTTTAGCTAGGCAACAGTATGACCCTTATACGTTGGGTATATACTGCTAGTATCCCCTCTCCCCCACTCCCTTGGCATTCTTCATTCATCCTCCCAGGAATATAACATCCTGCTATGAAAAGACAATACGGCAGAACTTAGGATAGGGAGGGGGGAAGTTTATATAGATTTATGTAATATGCTTTTGAGATTAACATATTTATTTATTTATTAAATTTGTTTCCTGCCCATTAAGTTAAGGTTAAAAGCAATAAAATTATACAAATATAAATGTGTGTATTAGCAATAAAAATATAAATTATGATTAATTTATAGGGGAAGGTGGGATCTGCTGTTGGTTCATCAATCACCTCCAGCATGATATCCCCCATTGGGGCCTCAAGCCAACTGGCAGAACCTTTATGGAAAGTGAGGAGAGTGGCAAATCTCATCCTCGGAGGCTAGATGTTCAAATAAGGGTATTATGTGGTTGCCCTGAGTTATTTCCTCTCTATTTCCCTCTCTTTATCTTTTCTGAGTTTTGTAATTATATATGATAGAAAGAGAATTTTTATATGATAAAGTGCACTTTAAGATTTGATGGATAAGTGAGAGAAAATAAACAGGGAATTAAATTAATTGAATACCACAGCATCCATGTAACTTCCAAGTATGTCACTTTTCATCTTACGTTGGGAAAAATATAGCTATCCATATAGTAATTCAATCACACCCTAGATGTTAAAACTTTGCTATGGGTGAAATAACATATCGCTCCCACCCCTATTTGTGGGAGTTTGGAAGCCCAATTTATACTTCTTTGTTCCATCACAATAAAGAGTTTTCAAATAATAGATATGTAACATTTTTGTTGCAAAACATTCTGCCAATTCATATGTCTAATATGAACTGTAATATTGTATTGTTATTTCCCTCATCAGGTTTATTTACAATTGCATGAAAAATAAGATTTCTTGGTTTATTTTTTCATTTAGTCATATTATCAAATGAATGTAAATATATGCTGTATCAAAAAAATTCTCTATATCTGTACACATCCGTTATAAGAAAATATTTTCTTATGTTTTTGAAAACACATACAGACATGGTTTCAGTTTTATCATGTTGTGTATTTTTATTAGTTGCTTGAATGTAATACATTCCATTTCATTCACTGAGGAGATATAATTTCAGAAATATCTCGTAATTTAATACACATACATTTTAAACCAGAATTGGAAATTTAGTAGACTGTTGTATTACAGAATATAATTCTGTCCAGAGAAAACACCAGCCAAGAAAGATAACACATACTTTCATGTGTTAAAATGTTTCAATAAAATGCCAGAATTATTTTTTCTCTTTGTACTATTACAAATGCATTTGTTTTCTAATGTAAATAAAATAAGAAATGAATACTCTAGTAACTGTTAAATTGGAATGAAATACATTAATAATAGATAATAATAATTTTATATTTAATTAGGAACTTCCCTATAAATTGATCTATTTTTTCAGATATATATTTTCAGGCAAAAAAAAAAATCAGGATTGGTACATTCCAAGAAAAAAATTACTAAAGTTGAAAGGATTTATTTTGTTTCTTTTGGAATAAACAGCAAAATGGTAACTAGAATTTTGATTTGGAAATGTTATAAATGGACTAAGGGCTCAGATGAATTTGAAATATGATTTTGGAACTAATTATAAGAATCCTTCCTGTTGGAAAATACTTTGTTTTTAATTCCTTAAAAAACCATGATAGGATGGAATTTGCAAAGGATAGGAGAGATTCCTGTATAATTTCTATATCGTGAAATGCAAGAAGGAAGGTAGTTGGTTTTGTTTCCCTTACATCACTGCAAGATACATGTGTAGAACTGAGAAGTTTTTCAGCTTGTATGTATATTTGTACCTTTATAAATTTGTGGAGCTGCCCGTAAAATTTCTTAGCTTCACTCAGCAGGGATTGAGAGATTGTTTCTCAATGATCTGTCCATTCAGAACACAATGGAGATTGATAGCTGTGCATGCACTTGTGGGCTGTGTTGTTGTTGACTGATGGCCTCAGTGTTCTGATGTGGAGTGGAAGCATAATGGGTAATGGAGTATACATCATAAAACATAATATTGAAGAAAAAAAAATGGGAGAATGTGATAGGTGAATTCCAAAAGAATGAAAGAATTGTATTTGAAGGAGTGTCTGATGTATGAAACACAGTTCATTCAAAGGCACTTAGGCTAAGTGGACTGTTGCAATTAAGTGGCTTTGCTGCAATTTCCACCAGTGTGATCTTTGATTTAGAAAAGACTGAACATTTAAAGGGGAACCTGGTGTCCCAGAAAGCAAAGAGGAAGATGGTGGCCACCTGTGAGAAATGGAGATCCTTTGCTTTTAAAAAGAAAGAGGAATCCCATAGCCTAAGACAATGAAGTGAGTATCAATCAAGACAGAATTTTTTAAAAAAACATGCCCAAGCATGTTCATGTCATGAACATGTGGAACTGAGAAAACACCCTAAAACTTCAGAAGTTAGGGAGCTTGAATGCATTCATCTATTGCTTATCAAGAAGGCAGTTTTGTTCTATGAATTATTGAATGCATGTATAATATACAGAGCGGGGACACGGTGGCTCAGTGGCTAAGACACTGAGCTTGTCGATCAGAAAGGTTGGCAGTTTGGCGGTTTGAATCTTTAGCACCATGTACTTGTCCCAGCTTCTGCCAACCTAGCAGTTTGAAAGCATGTAAAAATGCTAGTAGAAAAATAGGGACCACCTTGGTGGGAAGGTAACAGTGTTCTGTGCGCCTTTGGCATTTAGTCATGCCAGCCACACGACCACAGAGATGTCTTCGGACAGCGCTGGCTGTTCAGTTTTGTAATGGAGATGAGCACTGCCCCCTAGAGCCAGAAATGAGTAGCACATATATGCGAGGGGGACCTTTACCTTTCAGAATATACAGAAGGGTATATTTTTGTATGCATGAATTCCATACAAAGGCAAACAGCAGGGCATTTGTATCTAGTGACAAAATGTTACTGTGTTTTCTCACAGTGGTAAGTAAAAAGCTGTTTGACCCAGCCTTCGCAAGCTCTGCTGGCAGTCAATGGGTCACAACAAAAGTATTCAATTGTCACAGTCAACAGAAAATACAAAATTAAAAAGATATTGATATTCAAATTCTGCCACTGAAGAAACTGCTAATTTTCATTGAGTACATCTATTTATTACTTATCCATCGCTTGTTATATCAAAAATGTGTGAGATTTGACATACCCAACGTAGAGAGACTGTAGTATTAGCCCATTCACAAAATAAGGCAATATGTTGCTAATATTTCATGTTAAATTATTGTTACTGGTGGTTTTGTTAGAACTGATGCTGAGTGTCTAAATAAAATCTTTAATGAAGGTACATTTAGAGAACCTACCAACACGATACTATAATAAATAACATTCACACCCCGCTATCATACTTGAAATATTATATAGAATTTGGATTTTAATACTTTAGAATGTTCTTGATGTACTGGAAAATAAAGTTACTGGAGAACTAGCAAAATATTCCTATGCCAGGTATATTAGTTTGTCTATGTTTTCCCTTGAGTAGTGTGATGAAGTTTAAATTTTAAATGATAGTAGATAGACGACCCACAAATATGTAATTTCATTGATGTTTAATTAATTTTAATGCCTTAGTCAATAACTAAGAAGATGGACTGTAATCACCATTCATGAAGCTTGTATTTCTCCATGCCAAAAAGATTTATTACTTACCCATGTTTCCTTATATAACTGGGTACAATTTCATTTTGAAAGTTCAGTATTTTTTATTTTCCTGTTATTAGGCAAAGTCTTCAAACCGTTGAAATGAAACTGACAAACCAACTCTACTTGATCACCAAGTAATATAAGATATATTTACCTGCTTAATATCACTTGCATTACATTTTTGTGAGTTTGTAGGCAAGTTCTATTTTTCTCTCCCCACTTCTTTTGAATAGAATAGAATAACAGAGTTGGAAGGGACCTTGGAGGTCTTCCAGTGTTGGAGCATTTACAACTTCTGGAGGCAAGTTGTTCCACTGATTAATTGTTGTAACTGTCAGGAAATTTCTCTTTAGTTTTGCTTAGAACTAGTTCTGGATAGCTCAAAACCTTGATTACAACTTTGGAGCATTTAGTTTATTTATAATGGTTACCATTACAGTATCTTATCTACAACAATATATTTTATATCATTGTGAAATCTTCACAGTTGGAAGCCAAGCTTTATATATGGGTTATAGGTTAGACAATGGAGTTAGAAGAATTATAATTCCACAACCAAAGCAGGATAATTCAGACAGACCTTTTGATGCCTGGATGACATGGGCTAATTCATTTTGGTCTGGACTCCACTTCTATGAAACTGGAGTCCTGATCTCAGTGATGATTATTATCGCTTATTATGGTTTGTTTCATGTGGTTTTGTTTATTTCCAGTCAACAGAGTCTCACAACCAGTTCTTCTTGAGTGAAACTGGCTTTTGACAGCTTTTCTTTGCAGTATTACATTTTTCCTACTCTCTGTAGTAGAGAGTAGGATTCTACTTATTAGATGTGACTAATGCCACATTTGTCTTGTCTCTTTGTCATCTATATATGTTGTATAAAAGTGCTGATTCCTATGTGCCCAGAGCCAACTTTGTGCATTCAAGCTATGGCATCTTCATTCTTCATGCACTCCCTTTCCTTTACAGAAAGTGTTTCAGTCTACCTATATTGTTAGAAAGAATATTAAAAATATAAGGAGTATGGAAAGCTCCTGTATCAACTCCAGTACATTTTGGCAGATGTGTTCTATTATATTTTTAAAAAATTTAAATTTTCTTGCAGCTTGGCCACAGTTCTTGAGAAGAGTTGTGACAGTCTCTGCCAATTCGATGCCTATTACTTTGCTTACTCTGCTGCTGATATCCCATAAACTGTAACCTCCTCACTCTCTCAGTACTTGCCTGACAACCCAACTTCAGTTAACCTTCTCCAACTTGTCTCCCTGGTGTCACCGCTTATATCCTTTTTTGCTTGCTTACTCATACAAACATGCTTATTATCCAGTGATGATGCCAGTTGAAACAATTAGATGCTGTCTTTGGAGACAATTAACCAATGACGGGACTGAGGTGACACAGAAACAAGCCTCAGTCCTTACATTCAAAAAAGGCAACATCTGTTTAATTCAACTAGTTGGCTATATGGCCAACAGAATGGTGCTATTGTGTCCATTGTTTGAGGACTAGAAGCACTGTACCAATATTCCCAGATCAGCTCTAATATATCACTCTTGACACATTATTCCTTTGGGGAAAGATAGGTGTTTGTAGTCTGAGAAAAAAAATTATAGGAACATATTTTAATTATATATTAAGAGATGTATACATGTGTGTATAATAAAATTGTCAGTATAATTTGTTCGGATTTTCATTTACTGTTTACCCATACAGTATCTTGAATCCAGTTTAACACTTACCCAGTACAAAAATCAAATAGAGACAGGAGTTTTTCATTTTCTACTTAAAGAAAAAATGTCATTATTTCTTAGTAAAATATGAGATGGCATAAATGTAATTCAGGTGAAATAATTTTCAGACACTCTGCATTCCACCTTAGACTCCAACTGTTTTGCATCCAGCAAAATATTTTCTTCTGATTCACAAGTGCTAATTTATGAGTGGTTGTTCTTTTTCTTTTTTGCTTTAAGGGACCCCTTGGCAATTACAGATCAGGATAATTTAGCCTGATCTCTATTTTCCTAGTTACAGAACACACACATATATACAAACTGTATTATTCAGAGACCAAACCACTGACATACTAGTAATTCTTTTTATTTAGTCACCTGATTTAAAATTCCTGTAATCAAATGGGGATCCAAAGGCAGTAATGATTATAGACCTATGTAACTCAGAAAAATATTCTATGTTTTTTAATGAAATTGCATTGGGGTTTTTTTTGCTAAAAATCGAGATACTTATTCTATTGAAGTTTGCATGTGCTGAAGTCTTCCTGTGAAAGAATAGAAATTAGAAACCATATGACATTTCACACTAGGATATTATTTCTAATTACATTATACAATAATTTATAATCACCATGGGAAAGATGGGGCACTGTATTCTTACAGAAGTTAGACCATTTTCCCACTATGTCTGAAAACTGGCTGATGGGCCAACAACAAAGAACTGAAGATGTCAGATCTGCTGTTGGATTATGTTTTCCCATGCATAACCCTGATCCTCCACCATTTAAAACATTCTGCCTGACAAAGCAGTCCGTAAAAAATAAAAAAAAGGATTTTATACTTCTACAACTAACATTTAAATCTACTTTGATGTTGAATTCAACAGGTATTTGAAAATGAATGCAGTGGATGATATTCACAATTCTTCACGAGAATTAATTGCCAATCCTAAAGCTGTAGTTAAGGCTGACCAATTACATTAATTATACAATAATTAAGTATGTCAACTATTTCTAAAACCATTTGATCATAGGCTTAGCCTTTATGTGCCATAAAAATAGCTAATTCAGCAGCTGCACTTCTATGAAATGCAATCCCTTCCAACTTTGTAATCAGCAATGAGATTTACATAAAATAGCAAAGTAAACATCAAAACACAAATCAATCCACAGAAAGCAGATAGGTATATGCAGAAAAGAATCATATGGAACATATCTGATTCATTCTTTTCCCATCCCAATATTGTATCTTTCAGGTATGGGAGAAAAAGATATTACCTGATACAAAAATGCCTATTGCACTAGAAAACAATAGACAATAGGGATGTTTCTGGTGACAGTTGTCCAATATGACTGTAGTAAGGAATTATGGGAGATACAGCCCCAAACATTCAAGGCTATCTTATTTCCTTTTTCTTTCTAGAGCAAAATGCTCAGGAAGAGACCTGGATACTGTTTAAACCTTTTCCATTTGTCCATCTGATGAAATAAATATGTAGGCTGTAAAGAGAAAAGGCCTATTCACCACTGTCTTATCTATTTTCCCTCCACAACCAAAACAACAACACATGCCTGACATTTTCATTAAGTCTTTCTGGTAGGAGCTGAAGGCCTTTTTTTCTCTGGAAATAGGAATCAGTCAGGCTGTTGAATAATATTTTGCTACTAATTTTCTTCTTTTACCTACTGTATTAATAATACTATTTTTGTTTATTTAATAAATAAGCACTGTCTGACTCCAGAACAACTTTAGGGTTGATTTTTATTTTATGATAATCCTACTGCTGCCATATTTATTGATCTGTGCTGATAGTATAAATATTCTAACTAATCTTTCAGGCAACTCTATGGATGTTTAACAAGAAACAACGGAATAAATGATAAATAAACAACGGAATAAAAATTAATTTTTACTCAGAATTACAGAGAATCTTTATGTGTGTACATTGATGGGGTTCCAATGTGAATATCTTAAGTGAGAAAAGGGGAGTTTCATTATTTGATTGTGATATTTTGGCATGAGGATGAATTTTTCTCGTGTTCAGTTATAGCACATTTCTGGATTTGTGAGGCTCTTCAAAGTGATTTACACCGCACTTAGATAAGTGCCCCTGCTGTAGCAAATCCATGATAATGGGTTTTTTCAGACTGCAGATTTGCTTTTTGTAAACCAAGAGAACAAAGGACAAATTTCCTTTAGAGTGGAACCTTCCCAGCCAAGGATAAATTTGCAAAAAAAAAGAAAAAGAAAGTTAAGACTTGGTTTGAGAATGTAGCCCCTGACCAAAGCTGAACAGTGTAAACAAATAAGTGCCATGTACTAAACCCAACTTCAAAGGGAGAGCTGGACAGAGTGCAAACAAAAACGGAAATAAAATACTATTCCAAATAGAAGCCCTCTATTAGTAAAAAGTAGTTTTATTTTAATTCTTTATAGAGTATTTAAAATGGGAACGGAGCTAAATTATGTGTGGAAGTAAATTATGTGTGAAATATCAATTGGCTTTTCAATCCCCCTTTTGATTAGTATGATTCCTTGAAAGATAAGGAAGTATATGAACAATATCAAGGAATTTTCTTCTGATTCTCTTTTGTGATGGCAGATCGGGAGTATATAAGGTGTCATTTTATTCCCTCCATAGCTTCATTCGTCTTTTAAAATATACAGGTTTTACTTTTTGTTGGTAAATCTCAAGGCTTGTTCGAGATTAGGAATGAATACGCAGCAGATACAAATGAAAATCGATCTTTTACAGCACAGGTTGATTCCCTTCTTTAGACACCACTTTCGGCCTCTAAAACCTTTAAAAGCTTTGCTAATCCTCACGTAGGCAGCTTTACGCACGATTCCTCCCTGTCCTTCTCTCTCTCTCTCTCTCCCCCCCATCCGCCTTCTCCTGATTGGTGAAGTTATTTCATGGCTTAATTCAGCCCACAAATGCATATCTGAATTGTGATTTGAAATCGGAGCTTAGGCAGAATCGCTTCTCTGCTGTTGGCGCAGGCTATTATAGGGACAAAGCTGGGAAAGTGGACGAAAGTGCCGTTGCGACAAGAGGCGCCGCCGGGAGGCAGAAAGTTGCTGGCTTGTTGGGGAACTGGGAAACCAGATGGGTTTCTGCTAAACTTCTGGACGGATGGATGGATAATGGAAGCCTAAACATGAAGCAGGTAAGGTGCCAGCGACTTGTTGCAAAGCAGCTGCCGATCTCAGAAGATCCAGTGAATCCAGCATGACTGGATAAGGGAAGACTCTTTGTTGTAAGGCTCGATGAGACTTTTGTTACTGCAATCCGGGCTGAGTTAGGAACGCCTTTTCCGGCCGCTCTTTCAGTTTCTAGTCGCTGATAGCTGAGGGGATCACTCCCGAGTCGTGGTTCTGAACCGGCGGGCTGTTGGGATCAAGTCCCGTTTGTTTTTACAGACACTTCTGGGATTTCAATTACCCCAAACTTTGGGCAATTGAACCTGCGTGTTATCAGTTAGCCCAACGGGTACGGTATTTGGCGCTCACTATGCGTGTGCAGTTAAGTGGGCTGTGCGTGTAATAGCATTTGAAAAAAGAAGGGAAACATTTGTTTTCGTTCAAGCTAGCAGAAGTAAGAGGAGACAAAAGATCGTGTCGCTTTTATATGTGGTTTCAACTCTACAGGTCAAATGTATATTATGTACGGTTTTAGAACAACTATTAAACGCATTTCAAGTTTTGGGTTTCGGTATTTCAAGCTTAGATATTTAGCATCTGAAAACACTTTTTTCGTTTTGTGACCTTTGGGATATCGCATGCCTTATGAGTGTTTTATACTTCGCCAGTGGGAATATCCTCCATGAGGTTAGGGAAGCAAAGTAAAGAAAATAAAAAGGAACCAGGAAAAAGATTTGCACCTGTAGAGGAAATGGAATAGTTTATGTAGTTTAATGAAAACTACAAAGGAACTCTTAACTGGATAATTTCACCAGCTGTGAAGGGAAATTTCTTTTTAAAAATTGCTTTTCAAATATTCCTACTTGTGGAATTGTCTTGCTGTGTGGAAAAGCAATTTATTATTGGCTGCAGGAATGATCCAAGTGAGAGCCAGTTTGATATAGTAAGGCACCAAACTGGAAACCAGGAGGCTGTGTGGTTTAGCCTTATTATAGACACAAAGCCAGTTGGATGAATGACCTTGGGGAAGCCACTTTCTCTCAGCTCTGGGCAATGGCAAACGACTTCTGAAAAACCTTGCTAAGAAAACTGCAAGAACTTGCACAGGCAGTCTGAGAATCAGGCACGATTGAATGGAAAAAGAAAAAAAAATGATCCAAGCTGGAATGAAAGCATGGTAGAATGTACTGCCACAAGGGGGAGCTCTGCCAAAAGGAAGGTTTACAAAAATCCCACTTTTGAGAAAAGCACACTCATTTTCCTTGCTGAATTTTTAATCTCAGGATATTAAATGTAGTCATCGTTCATTAAAAAAAAATGTCTGAGAGGAAATAAGTGACACATTTTACAAAAATCTTTTTTGGGGCTGAGGTTTCAAAATGTTCCTAGATGGTGACACAAAAGGTAAGCATTTAGAGCAGTGTTTCTCAAACTTGGCAACTTTTAGAAGTGTGGCCTTCAATTTTCAGAATTCCCCAGTCTGGCCACAACAGACTAGGGAATGCTAAGAATTGAAGGCAACACACCTTAAAGATGCCACGTTTGAGAAATACTGACAGAGTCTGCCTTAGACTGTGACAATCTCGTTACATACAAGTAGTCCTTGACTTATGACCACAGTTGAGCCCAACATTTCTGTTACTATGTGAGACATTTGTTAACTGAGTATTGCCCCATTTTATGACCTTTCTGGCCACTGTTGTTAAGTGAATCATTGCAGTTAAGTTAGTAATACAGCTCTTAAGTGAATCTGGCTTCCCCATTTGATTTTGTTTGTCGAAAGTTTACAAAAGTTTACAAAATGGGATCACATTATCCGGAGACACCACAGCATAAATATGCATCAGTTTGCCAAACATCTGAATTTTGATCACGTAACTGGGGATGCTGCAATGGTTGTAAGTGTGAAAAACTGTAATAAGCCACTTTTTTCAGAGCCTTTGTAACTTCTAACAGTCACTAAATGAATTGTAAGTCAACAGTCTTGCTGTACTTGTCTTGCCTACAATTACTTTAAACTAGGTGAGATACTCATTTTTCTCTTTAAAAATGTATCTGAATACACAGTTCTCAAACATTATGATTATTAAAGAGTTTAGAAAACAAACTACACAAAAGCAAAAACTTGTATGGAATTTGTGATTTTTTTAAATATATAATTTGGCCAGCATGTTAAAGAAAAGTGTTAAGTCTTTCAATCCAAAAAAAATACACAGTCTATTAGGAATTAGTGTCTGTTGTTAATTACTTAAAAAGCAGCTGCCTGTTTCCACTGCAGCTTTTCCAAATGTTGTTCCAAATATGTTAATGTTATTCCAAATATGTTAAATATGTTAATATGTAAAAAAAAAAAAACACCAGACTAATGGCACTGTTTTTGATACGCCCCTCATTATTACTAGAATGTGAAAAGGTTTTGGTATCGTATTGGTATCCTATAAAACAGGGATGGGCAAACTACGGCCCGCAAGCCACATCCGGCCTGTTGGTCATTTTAATACGGCCTGCTTCTGAAAAAAAAAATTCAATATGGCCCCCAAGCCCAAAAGTTTGCCCACCCCTGCTATAAAATAAAGTATTGGTATCCTATTACATATGGCTCTTCCTTAATGGAAGAGCCATATGTAATAGGATAAAAGTAAACGTTAAGAATAGTTTGAGAAACAATCCATATATGATGTGTAATTTAATAGCCTTTGTGTGTGTGCTGTGAGTGACTTAATAATGTTAGTGCCTGAATACAAGTCAGTTGTACTTTTTCAGGATTCTGAATTTTTTAAATATAGTATAAGAAATATTCTGTTCCAATTCAGCTATGCCAATATCTGGATAGCTTAAACAAATTCTCAGTTAATAAAATAATTATTCTCACTTTCAGTAAGATTCAGGAATTCTATGACATTTCTGAAGCAATTCCTCTTCTTGTATATTACGGAACTATTCCCAGTGTGTATTAACTTTGCTAAGTCTTATGAACTGAATGCATATTTAGAACAGAGATAATATACCTTGATTGTCAACTTACACTTCAACTCTAGTGAACCATTTCTATTTTTGGTAGTCTTCATTTAAATAAAATATCTTGATCTTTCAAGAATGGGAGTGACCCATCTAAGCACACCAGTGCTCTTGAAAAGATTCTTGGCCAAGACAGGCATTTTTCAAGGATTACTGTAATTAAAGTACCAACAGCCAATTGGAATATTGGAAATTAATTCACTGAAGCAAAATGTGTCCAAAAGTGATAGACAGGGTGTACTAATCTCATAATTATTTCTTTAAAAAATGAAAAATGAAAAGGTAATTTAGACAAAAGCAGGCCACAGGTTGCTGTATAATTTTTCATAATGACACTGTTTCGATTTATTAAATCTCAACCAGACTGTCATGTCTTTTCTATGAAACAGAGCCCTACATTAGACAGATAAATGATGTTGACTAAAGAAGAATGCAAACCTTCAAGAACAGCACAAAGCCATATTGTTGTATTTGGCAGCTAACTATCATTCTGGGAAAGGGAGAATAAGCCACAGAGAGGAAATTGTTGCTGCTCATGAGGATAAAATTCAACATTCTTTAAAGAGGAGACAAGTCAGCAAGTTCTGAGCAAGGCAATCTTAATTATATAATTACGTTAAATTTTATTTAAAAATAGATAGTTATTTAGTATGCTTAAGGTATATTAAAGAAGAATGTGTTAGGAAACATTATCAGATTGAACCTTTAAAAAGGGAATGATTATAGGTACAGAACAAACAATACTTGTGTTGACAGCAATAGAAAGTTGGTTCCCTATGTGGATTTTGAAACTGAGACTTACTGACTTGCCAAAAACCATCATGCCTCAACTAAATCTTCTAACCTTTAACCTTGTTTCTGATAAAGTAGTAAATGACATGTTTTCTGATGCAGTATGCTAAATTTAACCTATTTTAGAAGGCTAAATTGTAAAAATCTAGAAAGGCCAACAATCCTACCATCTTAAACTATTGAGTACAAGGGAGTGTATTCCAAATAACATGTCAAGAATTACATGCAGTTGTAATTTTTAAAGACTAAGGATTATGAAAGAATTCAGAAAGGCTACACCTATAATTGCAACTTATCTGATCAGATATATTCTCGTATCATACCTTTGGAATCTTTTTAAAGGAATGTATACAAACACAACAGTTTTAAATATGCTGGTGGAAAGGGTTGATTTGAAAACAGTGTCAGGCTCCAAAAATTGAAATATCTTCTGACAAGGCATGTCCATCCTTCCTCTTTCAAGAAAAGCATGCGAGGCCATCTTCCCCAGGTTTTGTGAAGAAAGCACTTTGCATGACCTTAGGAAGAAAGTCTTCTGCAGCCAGCAGTTACCTTGTGTGAAGGACCAGGTTGGGCAAGTCATAAATGTCTTCATTCATTGCTGCTATTTCTTCAGTCCCTGAACAAATCGTTGTAAGATGAGGACAATATGTGTGGTTATTTTATTGTTGGTTAACCGGGGAATATGTTTTTATATATGGTGTTATCTATTTTTTTAAAAAATGCACTCTAAATACAATTTTGGTCAAGTTTCCAGTTAGTGAAGGTTTAAGTGTGTACAACAACACAGGTTTAATTATTTTAGTTATCTTGGAAGTTTTTATGGCCATTCATCTCAAGCAAATAATTTTGAATGGCTCACAGTAAAAAAAAATAAAAACAACATTAAAAGCAAGTACAAATACATGAAAAATACAAAAATACCAAGTTGAGGTCCGTCTTATATCATCTTCAGTCACAAGCAACAATGAGAAG
Organism: Pseudonaja textilis; assembly: GCF_049901715.1. Lineage (NCBI taxonomy): Eukaryota > Metazoa > Chordata > Lepidosauria > Squamata > Elapidae > Pseudonaja > Pseudonaja textilis. The sequence goes on from NC_141997.1 coordinate 12,007,699, forward strand.
CCAGTTTGATCTAGTACAGGGTATCAAACTCAAAGCCCATAGGCTGGATCTGGATTGCAGGGTGCTTAGATCTGGCCTGTGAGCCCATCCTGGAAACAGTGAAGGATTGGCCTGCAGTGCCTCGGCCTGCAAAAATGAAGCCCAGGCATGCCGCACGCTCTGTTTTCACTGGCGGAGGGCTGCAGGAGGCCGTCATGGCCAAAAGCAGAGCCTCAATGAGTGATGTCGACCTGGACACACACACACACACACACACACGGTCAAACACAACACTAATGCGACAGGGTTGTTGTTGAGGGGAAAATAGGAGAAGGAAGATGTGTTGGATATGCTTGCTGCCTTGAGTTATTTGTAAAAATAATTAAGTTGAGAAACAAATAATAAATGAATAATGCCTGTGGGAAAAGCAAGGTTATTATAGCCTTTTGGAAGGCCAACAAGCTGGGACTATTCAGATTTCCAGATGTCAGGGAGGCTATTCCGCAGGGTTGGTGTTGTAAATTTACTGTGACAGTTCAGTAAAGGACATTGCAAACTTCCCTTCATTGGTTAAATTGGCATAGCTGATACATCTCCTAAAATCTAGCATCTTAGAAAACTGTTATTTAAAAGAATATGTATTTTCTGCTCTGTCTAATTAACATGATTGAATTAACATGACATAATTCAACTTGAAAATAGAAAGGGAATTTTAGTTGAAAAATATACATGGTATGTAGAATGCATACTTTAGTTTAATATAACAGCAATAATTTTTTGCCATTTGTGGCAAAATATGATAGTGTAAATATAATCAATCAAAAACTGCTGAGTAACAATTATCTAGTTAAAATATTGTTTAACATTTAATTTGGCGTAGCTTTTTTAAGTACTTCATTACCATCTCTATTTATGGAGAACTTAATAGATTTTACTGTACAAAATAATAAATCAGTAATTATAAATGGTCTAAATTATATTAATGATGGATTCTAAAGGGGCATGTAATGAGGGTTCAGAGTGATCAATAAATCCATGCCAGTGAAAACTATTTTGGCTTCCATATTTCAATAGAATTAAAATGACAACAAGGACGATTAAAGTTGGATGAACCCATTTAGGGCAAACCACCTGCTGTGTGTTCATATCCAAATTAAAGCAAACAGTTGTCTAGCCTGTGCCTGAACCTCTCCAGTGAAGGGGACTCAACTGTCTCTCTGGAAAATTGGTTTCACTGTCACTTTGGTCTTACTAAATTGTTTCTGACATACCACTGGAATCACCCTTCCTGTAATTTACATTATTAAATTATTCTGCATCTTGCACTGTGAAATGAGAAGGGAATGTTTTGAACTTCTGTGTGACATCTTTTAGGTATTTATATCCTCTCTAACTCCCACCACCAACACAATCCACCTTAACTTCTATTTCTTATTGCCCCTCCCTGAACGTGTTTCAGATTATATTCTCTGAATCTTTTGTAGAATGTGATGATGAGAACTGGGTGCAATATTCAGGCTGGGTTTTGACCAAAGCAAAATACTGTACATACATATGGTTATTTCTCATGATTTGGAAAATATTCTTGATACAGCCTAAAGTTATATTGCCCTCCCCAACTTTTGAGACATATTACACTGCTTGTCCATAATTCTGAAGTTTGTATCTAATTGTTAATCAGCATGTCATGGGGCATTTTTTCAAAAGCTTTGCTAAAATCAGGACCTATCACCCAGCATTTTATAATTTTTTAAGAAAGTTCTTTTCTCAAAATCTATGTTCTCGTTTTGTAATTACTGCTTTGTTTTCAAAGTGCCTAAAGATCAAATTATTTATGAACTGCTATAGAATATTCCAACGTCTGGAATGGGTTGATATGCCACTCTAATCCATAATACTATGTAATGTACATTCCATAGTTCATTAAAAATAAAAATAATAGTGCCAAAATGATTGCAAATGACAAAAAAATGTAAATACGTCCAACCAACAAGGACATCTCAACATAACTCCATGTATTAGAACTACACTGCTCAAAAAAATAAAGGGAACACTTAAACAACACAATGTAACTCCGTCAATCACGCTTTGTGAAATCAAACTGTCCACTTAGGTAGCAACGCTAATTGACAATCAATTTCACATGCTGTTGTGCAAATGGAATAAACAACAGGTGGAAAGCAGAGTCAGTTAGCAAGACATCCCCAATAAAGGAGTGGTTCTGCAGGTGGTGACCACAGACCACTTCTCAGTTCCTATGCTTTCTGGCTGATGGTTTGGTCACTTTTGAATGCTGGCAGTGCTTTCACTCTAGTGGTAGCATGAGACGGAGTCTACAACCCACACAAGTGGCTCAGGTAGTGCAGCTCATCCAGGATGGCACATCAATGCGAGCTGTGGCAAGAAGGTTTGCTCTGTCTGTCAGCATAGTGTCCAGAGCATGGAGGCGCTACCAGGAAACAGGCCAGTACATCAGGAGACGTGGAGGAGGCCGTAGGAGGGCAACAACCCAGCATCAGGACCGCTACCTCTGCCTTTGTGCAAGGAGGGACAGGAGGAGCACTGCCAGAGCCCTGCAAAATGACCTCCAGCGGGCCACAAATGTGCATGTGGCTGCTCAAATGGTCAGAAACAGACTCCATGAGGGTGGTATGAGGGCCCAATGTCCACAGGTGGGGGTTGTGCTTACAGCCCAACACTGTGCGGGATGTTTGGCATTTGCCAGAGAACACCAATATTGGCAAATTTGCCATTGGCACCCTGTGCTCTTCACAGATGAAAGCAGGTTCACACTGAGCACTTGTGACAGACGTGACAGGGTCTGGAGACACCGTGGAGAATGTTCTGCTGCTTGCAACATCCTCCAGCATGACCGGTTTGGCAGTGGGTCAGTAATGGTGTGGGGTGGCATTTCTTTAGGAGGCCGCACAGCACTCCATGTGCTCGCCAGAGGTAGACTGACTGCCATTAGGTACCGAGATGAAATCCTCAGACCCCTTGTGAGACCATAAGCTGGTGTGGTTGGTCCTGGGTTCCTCCTAATGCAGGACAATGCTAGACCTCATGTGGCTGGAGTTCCTGCAAGATGAAGGCATTGATGTTATGGACTGGCCTGCCCGTTTCCCAGACCTGAATCCAATTGAGCACATCTGGGTCATCATGTCTCACTCTATCCACCAACGCCACGTTGCACCACAGACTGTCCAGGAGTTGGGGGATGCTTTAGTCCAGGTGTGGGAGGAGATCCCTGAGGATACCATCCGCCATCTCATCAGGAGTATGCCCAGGCATTGTAGGGAGGTCATACAGGCACGTGGAGGCCACACACACTACTGAGCCTCATTTTGACTTGTTTTAAGGACATTACATCAAAATTGGATCAGCCTGTAGTGTTTTTTTCCACTTTAATTTTGAGTGTAACTCCAAATCCAGACCTCCATGGGTTGCTCAATTTGATTTCCATTGATAATTTTTGTGTGATTTTGTTGTCAGCACATTCAGCTATGTAATGAACAAAGTATTTAATAAGAATATTTCATTCATTCAGATTCTAAGATGTCTTAATTTTTGTGTTCCCTTTATTTTTTTGAGCAGTGTATATCCTCAGAAGACAGTTAAAAATTAAGTCATCTCCAAAGACCTGTTGCAAGAGTTGAATCGTATAACCTTCTAGAACATGGGTGTCAAACTTACAGTGTCACGTTGCCGTCGTGTGACATATCGCAACTTTTACCCCCCTTCTGGTGTGGGGGGTGGCCTGCACGTGATGCATCTGGCCTGCAGGCTGCTAGTTTGACACCCCTGTTCTAGAATCCTATCAGTCAAGAAGTTTCTCTTTCCTGAAGGTAAGCTATTTCTGAGGAGGGGGACTAACACTGAAAATGCTTACAGTTGATTCCCTGCTGATGACATTCCCTGGACACCGCAGTTAGCCATTCCTATTTGGTTCAGCCACATAATTGATTCAATCCAGAGAAGATGATCCTGAAAATACCCAAATTCTGAACATTTAGGCTTTAAAGATGGTGATGATGACCAAGGGGATACAATGGATCAAATGGAGGAGAGGTCGGTACACACCATTGACCAGGTATTGTCAGAGGTGGAGCTGCTAGAAAGGGGAATGTCTGACAATGAAGGCTTCTCACCTGACCTCCCCATATTTACAGGATTATTCCTCCCACAATTATTTAAATCCCTGCTGTTTAAGGCCAAGAACACTGCGCGGCTGGATAATACGGGTACCCCCCCCCACCAAATACTCCAGGGGAAGCAGAGGATCTCATATTCTCTCAACCACACTGAGGCAGAGGTTATCCTTGTGCCACACGTTTTCCAATTTAGTGCAAAAACAATGGGCTGCAGCAGCCTCATATCCCGCTCCCACAGGACATGATAAAAAAATACTATAATTTGGCACCCGAGTTCTCTAAATTTCTAAATGCTCTGGAAGTGGACGAGCCTATCATTATGCTTGCATCTTCCACAGCCATCCCAAGTGAAGCTGAAGAGGCTCTCAAGCCTGAGGAAAGGAGGGTGAAACTAGCCCTCCGTAGGGCACACGTCTCGGTTGCATGGGCCATCAGAGCGGCCACAGCCGCCTCCTTTTTCACCAGATCATCTCTCAGATGCTCTGCCACCTGAGGGATACCATTCCAGCCTCAAACATTAGGGCACATCAAGATGTGGCTAAATTAATTGCCGCTGCAGAATTTTCGGCAGATGCTACCTTCAGTGCAGTTAAATTTTCCTCTAAGGCCAAATTGCAAAAATCCCAAATTGTAGCTAGAAGGTTACTTTGACTCAGGCATTGGCAGGCAGATGTCAAGCACAAATGGTGGCTTGCCTCAGCTCCCATCTCAGAGAACAAACTATTTGGCAGTGCACTTGAACCCTTCCTAATTGAAACCAGAACCAAAAAGAAAATTCTTCCCTCTCTTTTTCATTGATCAAAGTCCAGATCACCACAGCCCTTTCATAAGGGTTCCTTTTGCCCCTTCTACCAACCCTACTATCCAAGATTTCAAAGACAGCCTGGATTCAGACAACAGACAGATAGAATTGAACCTGGGGACAGATATAGAAGGGGACTCCGTCCTAGGAGACAATTTCGAGGAACAGGATCTAGGCCCTTCTGCAAGTCCAAGTAACAACCACAACGAGATTCCCATTGGCGGTCACCTAAAAAGGTTTGCCAACCAATGGGATCCCTTTACCACTGATGCATGGGTCAGGAACACGTACAATTTGGTCTGGCATTGGAGTTCAGCTCCACCCCCCGGATTTTTTTATGAAGTCCCCAATTTCCAGGAATGCAGAAAAACATTTTCTATGGACACAGCTATAGCACGTCTACTAGAAATCCGGGCCATACAACCCATTCCTTCTAATCAAAAAGGTCTCAGTTTTTATTTGCACCTCTTCGTGGTCCCTAAAAGTTTGGAGGGATGGAGGGCAATCCTGGACTTAAAATGTCTAAACCAATTTTTAGTTTACCAAAAATTTAAAATGACTACTCTCCAATCCATCTTACTCAGCATCAGAAAAAAACGATGTCCTTACCTCCATAGACCTCATGGAAGCTTACTTACATATCGCAGCTAGGCCCTCACATTTCAAATTCCTTTGTTTCTGTTACGACAACGTCCATTATGAATATATTGCTCTCCCATTTGGCCTAGCTTCAGCTCCCAGAACTTTTACAAAGGTCATGGCTGCCTTGGCAGCATCACTCAGAGATAGGTCCATCCAACTTCAATGCTACTTGGATGACATTCTTATTCTGGCATCTTCCATCAATCAAGCAAATTCAAACACTCAAACTACACTTGTAACCCTAAAACAACATGGATTCTCAATCAATTGGTCAAAAAGTCATTTAACACCCTCTACTAGACTCATTCACCTTGGCACCATCATTGACACCCTGGAAGGCAAAGTTTTCCTCTCCCCTGACAGACAAGAAAGCATTAGAGATTTGGCTCAACAGATCAGAACTCTTAGGAAAGTACAAATATGTCTCCTTTCTAAATTGCTCGGAAATATGATTTCTTATATTTCTATTATCCCTTGGGCCCAGTTCCATGCAAGAACCCTGCAATGGTTCCTGTTGCCATACCTATGTGCCGGGAGAGACGACGCCAAGACTTGTGTAAAAGTTCCATGAACCATCCTCAAGTCTCTACAATGGTGGACACGACCTGAAATCAACAAGGGATGCCCTTTCAAGCATCCACACAGGTCGATTTTTACAACAGACACTACTCTAGTGGGATGGGGCCCCCACTTCCAATCACATACAGCGCAAGAGAAGGCACACAATATCAACTGGCTAGAACTGAGAGCGGTGTACTTGGCACTCCGACAGTTCCTCCAGCATCTCCATTGCAAACACGTGCTTGTCTTAACAGACAACATAACTACAAAGGCCCATTTCAACGAACAAGGGGGCACTCATTCCAATCTACTAATGAGGGAAGCAGAAAGACTATTCCTGTGAGCCGAAATCCATCTTCTCTCTCTGAAGGCAGAGCACATATCTGGAGTAATGAATGTACAAGCGGATTGGCTCAGCAGAGCCACATTAGACCAATCAGAGTGGCGTCTGGACCCCAAGATCTTTCTGGAGGTTACTCAGAGGTTGGGCCAACCGTTTGTCGACCTGTTTGCCTCCCCACTCAATGCACAGCTTCCCCGATTCATTTCTCGTTACTCATCACAGGGAGCGGAGGACATGAATGCCCTCAGATGTCACTGGCCCACCAGACTGCTATACGCCTTTCCTCCCCTCCCCGTGATCCCCAAATTGATTCAGAAGTTTGCTGGAAGAAACAGTGGACCTACTATTAGTGGCTCCTTATTGGCCAAGGTGAGCATGGTTCGCGGACCTGAAGGACCTCTTGATGGTACCACCTTGGAGGATCCCATCATCGGTCATATCGCTGTCTCAAGGCCCAGTGCTACACCCGGACCCCCAATGGCTAAACTTAGCGGTATGGAAGTTGAACAGCGACGTCTGAGAGATGAACACCTTTGTACTCAAGTTATTCACACTATTCAATCGGCTCGACGTCCTTCGATGAACCGAATCTATGAGGCCACCTGGTCTAGCTTCTGCTGTTGGTGTCAGAGGGTTCAGATCGACCCCACTTCCCCCTCAGTAGCGCAGTTATTAGAATTTTTACAGGAGGACCTAAACAAAGGGTTATCACCCAATACTCTGCGGAGACAGGTGGCAGCCCTGGCTTCGGTCATATCTTGGGATGATCTTACCTCCATATCTCATCACCCTCGCATTCGCAGTTTTCTGCACAGTGCCAAGAACTTGAGGCCCCCGTAGCGCACTGATATCCAACTTGGGACTTAAATAAGCTACTATTGGCCCTTACTACAGGTCCCTTCGAGGGACTAAGGAGCACGACGCTTCGATTTCTAACCTACAAAGTAGTTTTCCTGATAGCAATTACATCTGCCCGAAGAATCTCCAAACTAGCTGCATTATCGGTGCCCAAAGACCTCTGCATTTTCCATTTGGATAGAGTGGTTCTCAGACTAGATTCCTCCTTCCTTCCAAAAGTTAATTTGGCATTCCATAGAGCTCAAGAGCTGGTGCTCCCAAATTTTTGCTCACATCCATCACACAGGATCGAACACCAATGGCACCGCTTGGATGTAAGAAGGGCCTTATGCATCTACATAGAGCGCATGGCGCCCTCCAGAAAGACAGAAGCCCTCTTTGTGTCCTTTCAGCCTAACATCCTGGGGCGCAAGGTTTCACCCTCTACCATAGGCAGATGGCTAAGGGCCACCATTGCTAAGTCGTATGACTCTCACTCGATACCAGTGCCCCAAGGCATTACCGCTCACTCCACCAGGAGTGCAGCCACCACAGCAGCATGGGTGACCCAAGCTACAATAGAGGAGATTTGCCAAGCTGCAACCTGGGCTTCTCCATCTCCATTTATTAGAAATTATAAAATTGACGTATTTGCCTGCTGAGGCTTCATTTGGTAGGCGAGTTCTGCAGCAAGTTATTTCAGAGACAGGTCTGCAACCCAGATGGAGTCCCTCCCTTAGGACAGTGCCAAGCTTTGGTATGTCCCATCACTCTGAACAGCTCATGGGAGAAAGGGTGTTGGTACTTACCTGATATGCCTGTTCTCTGTGAGCTGTGAAGAGCATCCAGCCCCACCCTTTTATTCCGTCTGGTAGGGGGTCTGTTCCGACCAGGGTTATTACATAGGCTTAAGCATATACCTCAGCTTCACAAAACTAGGGACGCTAAGGAGGAGTCTCGTGGAGGAGGAGGAGCATCGTCAAGTTTAAGCCCAGCCTTCCTAGAAGAGACTGAAGCACCTTCCCATCACTGGATGCTCTTCGCAGCTCACAGAGAACGGGCGTATTAGGTAAGTACTAACGCCCTTTCTCATGTCAGACTGACTTACCTATTCTTCATTGAATTTTCCTTTACCTATTCCATTTTTTTAAAAAAAGTATTTGCTATTTTCTAGTCACCTGCCATCCCATCAGTTCTCCAATATTTCTGGAAGTTAATTTGTAAAGTCTGAGCTATTCCATGAAGTACTGGTAGTCTTCCATTATGACCACAATTGGAACCAGAATTTTGGTTGCTAAATGATGCTGTGTTAAGCAAGTCATCACATGATAAGCCATATTTTTACCATGGGGATTAAGCAAATCATGGTCATTAAGTAAATCATGTAATTATTAAGCAGATCCGACTTTCTCAGTTGATTTTGCTTGTTGGAAGTTGGCTGAGGAGATCGGAAATCATGAATATGTAACTGTAAAGTGCTGCAACCACTGTAAATGTGAGCCGGTTACCAAGTGGTTGGATTGTAAGTATGTGACCTCAGAGTTGTAAGTTTGAGGATAGGTTGAAAGTCACTTTTTTCCAAGGTTGTAGTAACTTTGAATCATTATTAAATGAATTGTCATAGGTCAAGAACTATGTATAGTTTCTTCAGTACTCCAGAACTATCCTAAAGGTTAAAAGTTGCTCTGAATAAAGAGGTATTCCCTAATTATGTATGTCTGTATATCTCAAACTAAAGTGCTTATCTTCACAATATCATTTTTTTCTGGGGGGAAAAAACTGAAAAAAACTGTGCCTTTTCTTACTCTTAGCATTTTGCTATTTTCATTAAGTAGCTTGTATATTAATTTATTTTATTTTGAAAATATTGAAGACTTTTTGCTAAGCTCAACTTATTTTAACTTTTATGTTCCTGTTCTCTTCCATTTTTATTGGATTTTTGTAATATTATTTTAATCTTTTTTAGTTTAGTGGCTTTTAGCCATGGGATCATTATTGTGACTATTAAAATCCATTTTTAAAGTCCAAAATATGTTTGACCATGCCCAGTTTTCATTCCCTCAAAGTAAGTAAATCTTGCAGTATGTAAATTTCCCCATCAACTTCTCCACTAATATTCTCTGTTGATTGTTCTATCCCAACATATTTGTGTGTATATTCGTATGTATTTAAAAATAGTTGGACAATTCACCTCAAAAAGATCTCAAAATATATATTAGTTAGATATCTAACTAGTTTGTTTGTTTTGCTGTATTAGCAAGAAGTTCTCTCACATTAATTTTATTTGGAAGATGCTATTTTTGAGTGGATGCTTTTGCTTTATTGATAAAGCAAATACTGAATTGTTAAAACTAACAAAAGGGATAAAGAAAGGATACTATGAACCTTTATGATTGTGAAAAGTTTGATATTAAAAGAATGAAAGGATATTCATTCAGTTTCAGTTCCACAGAGGACTTACCCCTCCTTCCTTATCTCAACAACCCCCTTTTGACTAGAGAATTGCATAAAACCTTGGTTTATGCTAATCTCTATGAATAATCTTTCACATAATTTACCGCTTTCTTAAAGTTAAACTGATTTATGTATAAAGAAATACATTGTACAGAACGATTTGAATATTTATGTAATATTAACTAGTCCATGAATGAACACACTTGTACTTTTTCTATTTTATTTGAAAAATAATATTTTTTTAAAAAAGTGATAATGAAAACCATGTACTTAAATCTGCTTTTAGAACCAATGAAATACAGAAGGGCTTATCTATTTGGATTATGTTGTAGTTAATCCAAAAAAGTTCTGCATTTGTTCCAGTTTCTCATAACTATGTTTTACAGAGTTTTACGTTACTCAATTATGAAAGCAAATTGATATTTTATAGATGGCAGTCTTATTCCCAGGGTGTCCAACATTAATTGAATCTGCTTTTATTATATCGTTTCATTGCTTAGACTTTTCAATTTATAGTTTAGTCCTTGCTTTCACAAAATATGGAGAGGAAAATAGCCTCAGCTTTTAGTGAGAATTTTTCCCATCCTTCTGTATTGTTCCTTTGGATTGAAAGAAAAATGTACTTTCTGTCTGAGAATGTTGCTGTTGTATTTCATAGATAATAAAGAGAGGAAAAATGCACAGACTCCATAGGCTGAGAGTAGTATCAGTTAATTAGGAGCTGGACATTGCACAGTTGGAAGTCTGGCAAGCTTTGTGTATGTGTGTACATGTGTGTGTGTTGTCTGCCTTCTTTGATCACTTGTGTGGTAAATAGACATGCAGAGTAACCATGGCAACATGTGCTATAAGTTTGTGGGAACAGGGGAGACTCAATCACTGAACAAAGGGTAGTTTGTTAGAATAGTTGGTTATGATTACAAAAAGGTGGTAACAATCAGGCTATTTAAAAACATACGTTCTGGGAGGAAAATGCACATTTATGTTGCCAATTTAAAAGCAAAGTATGTTTCTCTAGCTAGAAATCTCTTGCTAAGTGCAAAGGAAAAGCAGAAAGAAGTAAAAAAAATTTTTTTTAAAAAAAATCCAACTTTTCACTAAATGATGTGGATAGATGTCCACAGAAAGTAACACAATAAAACATTATCTGTTTGTAATGTTCAGTTGGGTGATACCATGTGTCATAGGGCAACAATATTTTCAACTAATGTACTGCATATGGACTAACTTACAGAATGTCCCAACCATGGGACATGGGAATGAAAGTTGGAAAAGTTCTGACTATTTCAGCACCACTGAAGCTACTGATGGTTCAGCAGCACCATCGTCAGATATGGTTGAAAGATTGTCATTTGTAACACTCTCAGAGCTTCTCACAAATAAGGCAGCGGGGAAGCTTGCAGGGAGTGTAAGCTCAATCATGACTGCCAACACTCCTGCCAGCTTCCTATAAGCAAAATCTTTGTTTGTGGGAAGCTGGCAGGGAGTCTTGGTAATGAGGAAGTTGGAAGGGAACGTTACAAGTTGCTCTTGCAAGTCTCCTCCACCCCTACAACTGCCCCAGCATTTCTATGCTCATGCCACACTGGCCACTTGTTCATGTCTGCTCATCCTCTTGACCTGCACCATTGCCCCATAAGCCTTCCCAGACATCCACAGTACCTGTCATGCCTTGTACACTCTTGCCAATCTTGCAGCACCGCTGTGTGCCCTCCCTGTTAGGAGGATGGGCAAAGGCGTGCCAGAGGCACCTTGCTGGTTGGAAGAGTGCATGGGGGGGGGAGGTACACACACCAAAAATACATGAGTCACGGAATGTGCAAAGGGTGTGTAGGGGTACACAAACGGGTGGGATGCTACCGGTTCTGCCCGGCTCTATAGAACCAGTAGCTCTGAAGAGCAGCAGACACCAAACCGGTTCTCTATTTGCTGCTATTTGGCCCACCCGCCCACCCAGGCTCTTACCTGCCCTTTATTTCCTGTTTTTTCAACCTCAGCTGCTTTGCGCAGCACAGCTGAGGTTGAAAAAGCAGGAAAAAAGAGGCTTTTTAAATGCTGTGCACCTGCGTGCTGCGCTTTTCAGCTCTCTGGGCGGCACAGCTTAAGGGTTTTTTTTTACACATGTGCACAGTGTGCTTGTGGCACACGTGCGCGTGAAGTCTAGTCACCGAATCGGTAGTAACCAGTTGAATCCCACCGCTATACACCAATACTGTAGTACTGTGCAAGTTGGAGGGCTTACATGGGTTTGGGCGTGATTAGGTTACACAAGCGTGTGATGGTAGTATAGTTGAATCTAAAAGTTGAAGTAGTAGAAAAAAATGCAAAGTTCTCAAAAAGTTCTGAGAATAACTTTCAGCAATTAAATAATTTCTTCACTTATTATATATAATACATGACTGTAAAATCTTTGTTTTAGATACAAGCATTTATTTTTGAAACTTTACTGGTTTGGGCAAAGGCAAAGGCAAAGAAGTAGAAATATTTTCCATTAGTCTTATGTACAGACACTTAATAACCTCAGTAAAGGTTTACGTTTTTATTTTCAAAATGTTAAATAATTTTTTGAATTGGATTGTGGGGTGTTAGGATAAAAATACTTTAATAATGGGTATCTTTGCAGAAATCTAACAACTGCATTGTGTCACCTCTTATAACTTAAAAATATAGTACAGATTAATTTCAGCAATATAATTTGAGGATATTCCGTAAGCAGCAAAATCAGAGCAGAGAAAAAATGAAGAGTTCTCATTCTGCAATTAAACCACAAAGTAACAATTTTGTAACAAATGATTTAACAACAAACTTACATGTGGTTAGACTTAGGAAGTTATCAAATTATTTCCTGATCCTGGACTATAGTGGATATAGGTAGGTGGGCACACAGTAACTCTAAACTACGGTTTAGAAATTTAAAAAGCAAGTTATTCATTCTAGTATATAGGCTTATTTAATGTGTAGTCACTCTGTGTCATTAATGACATTTTTACAGGAAGCTATAAAAACCAGGACATTTCCCCTGACATGAATACTACTTATCTGAGAATTTAGACCATGTATTGTTTATATACTCTATTTTGGTATGGAGAAGTGAATAAAATATGCTTGATCTTGGTATAAGATTCCTACTGTTGATTCTTACTGAGATTCAGTCTTTATCTTTATTTGCAAACATACTCAAAGAAAAAACGTGGAACTGTTTATTCCAAATATCTGTTCTATTTTTTTTTTCATTTGCTTCCTGATTTCATTTTGTTAAAGCTGATCCATCTGCCTTATAAATAAATCAGTACAACCATTTAAAAATAGCTATTAGTATTATTACATTATAGCAGAATGAGCCTAATACATTGTTCAATGTATTGTTCAATTTATCATAATTCTGGGAAATAAATTATAAACATTTCATCTCAGCATTTCTTGATAATTAAGAAGGAAATTGTGGCTCGTTTTGGTTTGATTTATTTTAATTTCTCACTGAAAAAAGAAGCTTACTGCGTTAGATAGGTCAATGTGACATGACCTACTTTTGCTTAGCTACTTAGAAATTATATGTCATTATTGATTATGTCACTCTGGGGATAAGAGATTTGACATCATTTTTGCACCACAGTATTTCTATAATATTTTATATGCTTATGTGTCCTGTCATATAATCCTGCAAGCTAAATTTTATAATTCTGATTAGGAGAGGAAAAGGCCAGTAGCTTTCATTTTGGTGTGTGTGTGTGTGTGTGTGTGTGTGTGTGTGTGTGTGTGTGTTGCGTATGTATATTCCTCTTCAAATATCACTCTTGCACTTCTAAGTGCTTTATTCTAGCCTGTATTCGTGGTATATTTTTTAAATAATGAAGGATATCCATTCCGAGCATTTTAACTCAACAGCCGATTTTCCTTGCCTTCTAAATGGTATGGATAGATTTTCAGATTATCATGTGTTATACTTTATGTATCATATTATCTGTCAAATTTCTGAGAATATAGAAGTATAATGCTTATATGAGCTACTGTCATAAACTGTATCATACATTTACAAGGGATCTGTTTAGTTGCATTTTGCTATTGAAATCAGGTTGGCACTTTTTGTGTGTTGTGTCCTTGAGAACACACAAAAAGAAGAAATAAACAATCAAGCTAAACCAGGCAAATCTGTGTTGGTTACACTTAGTCTCTAGTTAAAGTTAGTCACTTTCAACAAGTTATAGTTATAGCAAGTCAGATGCAGTCCATTAAATCAACTCAAGTTCAGTTATGCTGAATTGTTTATAAAGTCTGGTCAAAGTAAGGGCAACATTGTCATGACATGTTCTGGAATGCATAGCCAATATGATCGTCTTCTAATGCATTCTGCTAGCTGAGTTGTGTTATGCAGTCTTAGAAAATACTGGAGTTGCCAAGTGTTTTAAGGCAAGCAAAGCTTATGTGCAAGTGAAGTCATCCCTTGGAAATGATCTCTCCGATTTTGAACTTGCTGATCCTGCAATGCAACAGGAGAGGCAATAGACAGTATTTAAAGGGCAAGGAAGGGCCATTTATTCAGGCTGGAATGGTATTGGGGAAAGTGTAACAGAACTTTGCCTTGTGGATGAGTTGATTTTTGATCCATTGTTCACATTTTTATTGGATAGAGGTGGATCCAGAAGAACAGAACATGACCCATTGGAAAATTTTTAACTATCTTATCTTAACTTTTATAAAAAGAGATTTACAGTTAAAACAAATTCTCATCAACACTGCGACGAGAGTCCAGGAATGGGTTAAGGTCCTCCTTCTGATGTCATCAAGCTGAGTCTGCCACTATAAAAACGCCATCCCCTGACTGGCCTGCCCATCTTTTGGCTCAGCTTCTTGTCAAGAGCTAATCTCTGGAAAGATTGCTTTAACAGTAAGAGAAAGTTTGAAAAATCGATTAGGAGACAGATTCTGATTGAAAAATCCAGCTCCCAGGGATATGGTAGAGCTCTGTCTCCAGGAGAGCGGGATCCATTCTCCTGCAGCGTCGAGTCTTTGGCGCTGCCTCACGAAGGGCTGTGAACCCAGGGAGCCTTCTTAGAAGTCTTCCACTCAGCTCCATTGATCACACGGCTTGCTGCCACCGCTGCCACCAGAACTGCTCCACAGCTGCCCTCGGAGCTTCAATCTACCGCTTCTCAGCTATTTCGCTGCAATTTGATCACTCGCGGCCTGATAAGAGCGTATTGAGCGAAGGAAGTAAAGAAACCATTCTGGAGCCTCTCCACATGGCAGGTGGCCATTTTGAATCAGCAGGGCAGCCATTTTGTTGAGTGTAAAAATGCTTCCTCAGGGCCTCACAGTTTATAACTAGCCTGGCCCGTTGCATCAGACAGCACCTCACGGGGGAAGCTCACAGCACCCTTGGTGTCTGTGCTGTTTGCAATATGGAAAGGAAAGCACCCCAACCTGCTACCAAAGAATTGGAAGAGCCCCAAGAGGCACAAGCCCCTTCGAGGAAGCAAAAAAGACAGAGAGCCCCTTCTGCCAACAGAGAAGTTGCTGCAAAAATCAAGGCCAAAGCCCTAGCTCCTCGAAAGTCTTCAAAATCTAAACTTAGGGCTGAAAAGAGAAGACATGCTGCTCTTGAAAAGCAGTTTGAAAACAGGTGGGTACAAATGCAAGCCCAGATTCATCAAGTCTCATTTTGGGGAAGTGCATATTAGCCCTGAGATTTCCTCTAAGGGAGGGAAATCTGCTTCCAGTCACCTGTTATTATGGTCCCCTGAGAGAGTGGAGGAAGAACAATTTCCCCAGGATTTAAGCAGGTCAGGGCCTTCCTTTAGACAGGCTACATGGGGACCTGGCCCTTCCTTCCCAGGTGGTCGGGTGGTTCAGGGAGGGTTTAGGCCTAAGCCTGAAACAACCTACACCCCCACTGCTGTGGGCCTACGCTCAGAGGAGAAGATCTCAGGGAGATGGTCACAGTAGCCATTAGACAGGGCCTAGCAGAAGGATTCAAACATCTCCTTCACCCTCAAGGAGGGGGCCCAGCCTTGATAACCCAAAGGTTTCCACAAGGGGCCTCCCATTCTCAAAAGGGTGCGCCCAGACATCAGTTCTCTTCTCAGCCCTCCCACTCGGAGTGGAGGGAGGAAGAGGAGGATAATTATTCCATATCCTCTGACCATAGCCATTCTGGTCACTCTGAGGAGGAGGAAGGGGAACTTATAGATCCCAATATGTCTGAGGAGGAGGACCTCAGAGTTGATCAACCTCCTGTTGCGGGAGTTTTTAGATCTTCATTATTCAAGCCCTTGTTATAGAAGGCCTTGGTCACTGTACAACTCAGCCCTGAGGAGATGGCCCCTGAACCACAAGCAACCTCTTCTGGCCACTCCAGTTCATTATTCTCCAAGCCAGTGGTGCAGGCGGAGGTTCTCCCTCCCCCCTTCTCTTCCTTGATCTAGTAAAGGAACAGTGCACCTCCCCAGGGGCGGGACCTCGCCCATCTGCTCATGACAGACGATTCTACATTGTGGGACTGTCCCTGGCCAATGCACTGGTCATGCCATTGGTAGATGCTCCAGTGGTGGCTTCATTCTCCTCCTCTGGTACCCCCACTGAACCAGAGGATGTGCTCAAGGCAGAGGACAGACGATCCAAGCAAACTCTCAAGCAATACTCCCCAGGCTGCAGCTTGGGCGATTAGAGCATCCATGGCAGCCTCATTTTTTACGAGATCCTCTTTGCGCTGGCTTCACCAGCTTCAGGAGAGGTTTCCGGCCACCGAATGCAGGGCACACCAGGACATCAATAAAATTATTGCAGCAGCGGTGTTTACAGCAGATGCCACCCTGAACTCGGCCAAATTCATTTCCAGGGTCATGGCTTCTTCTGTGATGGCCAGACAGCTGCTTTGGCTGTGCAACTGGCAATCTGACTCTCACCGAAAATGGAAGTCGGTGTCGGCTCCATGTGCAGGCAAGAAGCTGTTTGGCGACGTCCTTGACCCTTATTTGATGGAAACCAAGGACAAGAGGAAGGTCCTCTCCTCGGCAGGGAAGAAGTCCGAATATCGTCCTGGGCCTTACCATTGCCTCTCGTGCTTCAGATCTGATACCAGCCCTCGATTTTCCAGAGGTCAGAGGTCCTTCCCTGCTCATTAGGAACAACAGCCTGAAACTTCTGGCAGGCAGCAACAGGCCCCTGGTAAACGGCCCTTTCGAGGAGAGGAGGTCGTTCGTTTAGACACTCAAAGTGAATGCATCTACACCCCATTGGAGGCCATTTGGCTTTCTTTACCTCCAGATGGGAGGAATCTACATCTGATGCCTGGGTTCGTGAGACAGTGAGGTACGGTCTCCAACTGGAATTTCTCTCCCCACCTCCACGATGGTTTGTCTGCTGCCCCACGTCAAGGGACAGCTCTAGACGGGTCCCTTATGGAATCAGCAATCCGACATCTCGTTGACATATGAGCTATTCAACCGGTTCCTGAGGATCAATGCGGGCAAGACTTCTACTCTTGCCTCTTCATGATTCCAAAGGCCTCTGGGGGGTGACGAGCTATATTGGATCTGAAATTATTAAACAAATTTATCCCATAAAGGGGGTTTAAGATGCAGACTTTGCATTCTAACCTTGAGAGCGTTCGAGAGGGCAACCTCCTCTCCTCTATAGACCTCACAGAGGCTTACCTCCACATCCTTATTTGGCCCCATCACCGCCAGTTTCTGTTTTTGTTATCAGAATGCCCACTTCCAGTACCGGGCTCTACCCTTTGGTCTCTTGTTGGCCCCAAGGGTTTTCACAAAGGTCTTGGCAGCTTTGGCAGCTTTGCACCATTCTAGTGAGGGTCCTTTGCTACCTGGATGACATTCTCATCCTGTTGCAGTCTATCCACTTGGCCTATTGCGACCTTCACATCACATCGCAGATTCTACAAGACCACGGGTTTTCGATCAACCTAAGGAAAAGTCACCTTTCCCCAACATCCAGGTTGCTCCACCTTGGGGTGATTATAGACACGTCGCTCTGCGAAGTGTTCCTCTCCCCAGATTGAGGAGAGAGCCTTCGCAGCTGCATCCTTCAGATTTGGCTGCTGCCCAATGTTCTGTTGTCCTTACTGTCCCAAACCCTGAGAAAGATTATCCCCTGCATTGAGATTGTCCTGTGGGCTTGTTTCCATGCCAGAGAACTCCAATGGTTCTTTCTCCCCTTTCAAAGAGCAGGAACCAGCCATTCGGCCATGAAGGTTCAGGTTCCTTCCCAGGTCATACGGTCCCTCACATTGTGGCAGTCCCAGGCTCTAGAGAATGGTCTTCCCTTCAAAGAGCCAGACAAGATATGTCTCACCACAGATGCCAATCTTCATGGTTGGGGAGCCCATCTGGAGGGAGAAATAGCCCAGGTTGTTGTCTCCAGCACAAAGGACATGCCTCATCAACTGTCTGGAGCTCAGGGCTATCTTTGTAGCCCTAAAACATTTTTGGAACAGGGTGGCAGGCCAACATATGTTCGACATGACCGACAATGTGGCCGCAAAGTGGCCCATGTCAACAGGTGAGGGGGACCAGGTCCAGGGCCTCGATGAAGGAGGCAGAGCATCTAGGGAGGTGGGCAGAGAGATACTTCCTTTCAATCAAAGCGGACCATATCTGGACTTTGTTTAAAGAAAAGATGGATTAAAAGCCTGAAAAAATCATAAAAATATTACTTTATTATTATTTACACTTGTATGCTACCTGTCTCTCAATAACTTGCTCACAATAATCAAACAAAGCTATTAATAGTTTCATTTTAATTTCCAGCCATTAAATGGCTATATCTTGATGCTATTTGATATTTCTGGAATATATTTTTTGTAAAACTAGTTGCACAATTTAACAATCCTCATAAATGGTTTAATATTTTCTTAAGATTATTTAGTGACAATTTTGTTGGATTATTATATTTTCTACCTTAATTGGGGAGGTAATTAACTTGGATATATAAGGATAACTTAATTATCCATATGTATCTACCTAAAATATATATATGTATGTGAATGGACAGTAACAAAGCATAAGCATAAGAATTTAATATAGACTTCAAATAATTAAATCATAGGTCAGACTGAATCATATTAAGACTTTAAGCCATATTCCACTGAGAATAATATTAAGCTGAAGCAGAAGAAAAGCCATGGATCTATAAAGGAATTCGTTGCATCTCAGTGAAGAAATTGTCCTCTTACAGCCCTAGCAATAGGAACAATGTATGCAGGCATGAAGTTCTAGTTTCTGGGTGTCAAAGCAAGACGGAACAAATAAAAGTGTGACATTCATTCTACCCTCCATTCCCAGATTGATACTGAGATTCTGAAGTGATTACATTATGTAATTATATCAATATAGAAAACAAGGTTTGCTAAAATACCTTTTAATGTTAAACTGGGCTGATAATTCCTGTAATATGGGAAACATGGCCATAAAGTATTTGGAAAATGTTCCTGATAGACAAGTGTGAGCTCATATCACGATGACTATTCTATATTGGAAATATATAGGAAGTAACTGCTCCCTATCACATGATGTCTACAGTATGTAGGATTCTTAATGATACCCTCTGTCTCTGTCAGGAGAAAAACACTCTAGTGCCATGATGGTGAATCTATGCCACGCATGCCAGAAGTGGCACGCAGAGCCATCTCTCCAGGCACACTAGATGTTGCCTGTTGCTCTTCCAGATTCCGGCACTAATAAATTATGAACATTGGCTCTGTCCTGCTAGTATAGTTGTAACCACTAGAGCAGTGGTGGTTAACCTTTTCAGCACTGAGTGCTGAAATGCATGCATGCGTATGTGTGCCAGAAACTGGAAGAGCAGCTCCCGGAACACGCATACGCACTGGCCACCTGGTCTTCCAGCTTCTAACATGCATGCACACGCAAAGACCAGCTGGCCGGTGCACAAATGCGCATTAGAAACCAGCCGGCCAGCTGGTGTTCACATGCTATGTGCGCATGCATTTCAGCACTCAGTGCTGAAAAGGTTAACCACCACTGCTCTAGTGGATATAACTATGCTAGCAGGACAGAGCCAACGATCGCAATTTATTAGTTTGTAGTCTACAAATGAAGTATTTCTGTAACTTCAGACTAATTATATAAGATTCAATGAAGCTTCTATGCTAGAGGTCACCACCCAGTGGTCTGCAAGAAAATTTTGATGGTCCACAGTGCACCTGGTTGGAGGAGTTGCTCTGGGATGACCAATGCGCCAGTCCTGTGACTACAGCTCTGGAATATGGGAATGGCCAGCAGCTCATGGTGGGGCTGGAAATCGCCATAGAGGGCGGTACATGCAACTTGCAACTTTGCAGGTGATGAACTTGCAAGGAGTAGTGCAACCCTCGCCAGCCGATATGAGGTAATGGTGCTGTTGCAGCAAGGGGGTGGAGGTGCCAGTGGGCCCAAGCAATGGGTGTCGGGAACCCGTGGCTCTTTCTTCCCCCTGCTGTGGCTTCCTGTTGGCTGAACCAAACACCGGCTGGCCTTGCCCTTCACCTTCCCAGTCACTCCTTGCCTGGCCTGAGAACGGAGGGGGATGGAGACTCACTCCATATTCCAGTGAAGGAGCAAACTTTCATCTCTTGCTGGGTCTCGCAGGCATTTCTTCTGGCCCTTGTTGGTGCTGTGCGCACCTCTATCACTCGGAGAGGCATGCAATTCCTCTTAGCCCTGAGACACTAGCCCAACCTAGCTGCTCCTCACCACTGCTGCTCATGGTGCATGCATGGTCTGCTTAAATTTAGCGTCCTTCACAATGGGGGAGATGGTGTCCACTCCTCCTCCTGGAGCCCATTACGACTTGGAGCATTGGCTGCAGCCGGGTTGGGTGAGTGAGTGACAGAGGTGTGTCCAGCACCAATAAAAGCGAAAGAAGCACCTGTAAGACCCAGAGAGCACCAGAGAATCAGAATGAGAGAGAAAGAGAAAAGGAGTGAGACACGGAGAGAGAGAGATACAGAGAGAGAGATGAGATAGAGACAGAATGAGAGAGAGGAGAGAGAGAGAGATGAGAGAAAGAGACAGACAGAAAGAGAGAGAGATGAGAGAGAGAGAGAGATTCCGGTGTTTTGTTTTCTGTGGGAAACAAATAGCTCTTTGAGTGTTTAAGGTTGCAGAAACAGGCGGCCAAGCTAAGTGCCGGAAAGACCCCATCCCATCATTGGGAGTCCAGGTGCTTCAGCAAGCGGCACGCTGGATTCATATTAGTAGTCCGCGGGATTTAAAGTTATGAATTTAGTGGTCCCTGAGGTCTGCAAGGTTGGTGACTCCTGTTCTATGGAAGTAATTTCTTCCTTTGGGGTGCTATCATAGCTGTTAAATTTAAACATATGCCCCAAAATAGTAAAGAACCATGGAATGGGAGTACATTATAGATTCACAGGGCAGGATTGTCTTCAAATGCAATTTTTCCAGAAAGTACATTGATGTTATTATTAGACTTACTTACTTCCCTCCTTCCCTTCCTTTGCAGGATATATTGATTGGAGATACATGTGAAAGGCAGGATATATAGTTTGACCCACTCAACCTAGCCTTGTGAGGTAAATAAAATTGAGAGAGAGTGACCGGCCCAAAGTCACCAACTAGATTACATGCCTAATGCAGGACTAGAACTCATAATCTTCTGGTTTTCTAGGTCAGCACTTTAACTATCACACCAAACTAGCTTTCTTCTTCCTTTGATACATGGGAGATGAAAGTCACATTTTGTATCCTCCATT
Organism: Pseudonaja textilis; assembly: GCF_049901715.1. NCBI lineage: Eukaryota > Metazoa > Chordata > Lepidosauria > Squamata > Elapidae > Pseudonaja > Pseudonaja textilis. Next base: position 12,029,196 of record NC_141997.1, read on the forward strand.
AATGAAAATCATAGTAAAATTTTTATGTGTGTGCAAACTGAAACATATGAAGGGAGATAATGTTACATGTGACAGACTTTCAGAAGCCTTTTGCTGTCATGACAAAGCTTGGTAATATGAAGTATAAATGTGATTTTCATATTGGTAATATAAATTCTGTGAGTAGGTTATGAAAGGATTAAGTATCCACCTGCTGTATAGCAATTCTGGATAAGACTGACTTCCAGTTCAAAGGTGGGATGAGGAAGAGAGGAGATTGAGGTTACGACCATTTTGTTTTTGAAGGAAAGATGTTAAAATATTAGAGTTGATTCTTCTGTCTTAGTAGCAATTCATAAAGACTGGAATTGAAAGAGCTGTTTACACAGATCATAATTTGACTGCAGAAGCCATTAAATTACTTAAGCATATCGATATGTTTAAAAGTCACCTTTTAGACCTTTCAGGAAATCAGCATGGGAGAGTGAACCTTTGTTCATATTATCTTGTAGATACAGCCAAAAACCAGAGAAAGAATGTGATTATTCCATAGGAAAAGTCCAGTGTGGAAACTATGATTTTGTGTTGCAAAAATCCCTCTCGTGCACAGTATATTCAAAGTAAAAGTGGTATGAGAAACAGAACCACCATTTGGGTGTGATGGACCAAAATAATGGAATAATGCTGCAAAAGTTAATTTGACTCTTTAGTCAAGGTATTTTAAGGCCACATCAGTATTTGCTACTAAGTGTCTACTTAATTTAATCAATTATGTTTACAGCAAATACTTGCCATGTTTTCAGTTGGATGCACAAAAATGTAATGTGATTAATCAGCTTTGTTGCTAATTACATATTGGAAGAAAGTTGAAAATCAGAAGATGAAAATCTGGTGTGGTCCTATAATGTTTATCAGTTTGATAAACAGTTTTTCTACTTCAAACCTCATTTTCCTAAACCTCGATTTCCTGTGCTGAAAACTAAATGGATACTATAATGTTTAAGCCTGAAAATGTGTTCACCTACCTTTGTGTTGGAATAATAAGATAGTTGTGATTGTTAAGAAAAATCAAACTCCGTGATAGGTTTTCTGCTGTGTTGCAGATTTTACTGAAGGTGATGTTCTTTTCTCAGTCACAACTAACACAGGGAAGAATCAGTTCTCTGTGATGTGATCCTATCCTTTGGGGAATGTGTTTAAATAAATGGTGCATTTATTGACTGTTCCTATGGTGAATTCATATTGTGTCATGAGTTGTGCTTTTGTTTTTAAATGTGATAAAACAGGACATGGTCTAATAAGTGGTTTAAAACAATCTTGTATTAAATAATTTTGGAAAGAGCATTGTCTCTAGTTTATTCTCTCTCTTTTCTTAATGTTTTGAGACATAGATCGGGAACTGCTTATTCTCTCAAGCTTCTTACGTTCACTTATTGGATTACATTGGGGGAATTGTTTCTTAAAGCTCTCTGAATCTGTGAATGACAATAAAAACCAGAGATCGGTTTCATATATTCTTATTATGCCAGTGCTATTTCAAACAATGCTTCATAAATGTCATGGTTTTTGCCTGTAGAAACAATGGTTCTCTTATTGTCACAGTATTCTAATCTTTATGTAAGAAAGGAAATGATGAGGGAAATTAAATTAGCCTGCAAAGCAAATGAAACTCAAACTTCTCTCTGGGATGAAGAGCAAATGGAATGATGATTTGAGTCTCTTTTAAATATGTAATGTGTTTTTCATTTAATAGTAACAACATAAAAAAATCATTGCATATACAAAGTGGAAGCCAAGAAAGTAATTTGTTCCGGCAACTTCCATTTTCACATGAATTTTTAATGCTTTCATTGAAAGCTAAAAGTATATGTAGCAGAATGTCAGAAAGTGATTTTTTTCTTACGAAGTTTATTAAAGATATTGATAAAACAGTAGTATTGACTAAATTCAGCTCTAAATAACTAGAAAATTCAATTAATAGTAAAGCACAGATCTTTAAAAGTTAATTGGTTTAAAAAAGAGAGAAGGGTATAGTTAGGCTTGTCAGCAAGAGCAAATCCATGTTCTTAAGATTAAATGCTACAAAAATATAGTAGCATTTCTGATTAACTTGTTATAATCAATAATACTTTGCTCTTAGGGAATAATCACACTGAGAGTTCTTAAGGTGCCTGGGAAGGCATTATTGAGGAAGAATAATTAAATAATGTATTACAGTACTTTTATTCCAACTGGCTGATTGATATTTAGAAGCAACCAAACAATGCAGTAATATGAAAAACTTCAAATATGGAACATACAGTATTTGTTCAGTAAACTTTAGCTCTTCCTTCATGTTGGCCATGTGACAGTTTGCTGGTTCAGGTCACTTTCCCTTTACAGGCATGGGAACTTCATTATTCAACCCTGGATTAATTACACAGCAGGCTGAGCTTTTACTTGTTCAAATAATGTGGCTGCCAAGCCCAGTGGCCTTATTAGAAGCAATGCTGGGTGGTTCTGTGGATGCACAGTTAGAGAATCTGACCCTTGCTGCTTTCTCACATGATAGGTGCCGAATACTGAAAAAGAAAGGGGAGAGTTTGCTTTCGTGTCATTAACAAAAGGTAGCCTGCTTCCAGAGAGCAGTTTTTAGTCCTTAAACTCTGACGGAGGCAATTAGGTGGAGCTGGCTTTCCTGGAATTGTAGCATAGATTTTCCTGTTGTGCTTCAATATCAACTGTCTCCAAGTTACAAACCCACTCACAGTGCTAAAAGCTTGGGATTACTGCAAGTAGAGGAGGCCACTGTATCTCTCGGCTTTTCACTTTCTGACTAAGAATCAACGTGCTCACTTATCAGCAATGTTTCAGCTAAAACATTCGGGTCGAAATCCACTGGTGGGTATATATGTGCAGTTGATAGTTTGAAGAGATTTTCAATATAGACAAACTTTTTAAAACAAATTTGTAAAAATATGATGAATAAGCTTTATTTTCTTTGACTGTAAACTTGGCTTTTATTTTATAGAAAGGTGAACTAGTTCAAAATAGCTTTTTAATATTTCTAAATGTGATTTTATGAATAATATTGTGTTCAGGTTTTTGATAATAAACTTAATAGATGTAGAAAAGCTGTTGAGTGACAGATGTTTGTAGGGCTATCATTCTTTGTTAAAGTTGCCAAATTAGGCAATTTTTTTAAATCTACCAAATTTTACTTGAAATCCCATAGAAGACCTGTGTTAGATATGTGAACTGTATCCCTGATATTAAATCTGTTTAAAATTGTTGTTTAATATTAGGATGTTGTTAATAAAAAAAATATATTACTGGTTCTTTGACATGCTTTGCTTAAAATGTTTGCTTGAATATGTGATTTAATATCTATATCTTTGAATGGGCATATATATTTGCATAGTAATTAGGCATGTCTTGTGGTTATGTCTAGAAACCATTCATTGTTATTAGTTTTTATGGTAAACATATAATTTTTTTAAAAAAGAACTAACCTGTATAGAATATTTTTTTATGACTTAAGAAACATGATTACAGTCTTTAAAGTACTTCTTGGCACAAATCATTTGGGTGGGAGGAAATTAACTTTGGACTTAAATGTGCAACAATGCATTTGAAATGCTTCGATCCTTTTCCTTTTGTGGTTATTATGATGGCAGGACAGGGGCCAAGAATTCATGCCTTTCTCATATGGAAGCTGATTGGATTGGCACCGAAACTCACTTCTAGTCAAGTATGGGACAGCACATTTTACTTTAAACTCTAGCAGGCTTGTTTTAGGAGCCAGATCACACTGTGCAGCAGCACCTCTTTTCTATCTGCTGAACGGTAAAGTCAGTCCTGAGTAATGACTAACGAAAAGATTAGTTCTCGACTGAATGTTGTTGAGGTTTTAATTTCTTTGATGCACCAACAGAAATCTGGTCTTACTATTCTGTTAGGCTAGTGTATTTATCCACTAACTTTTCTTTTTTGATTCATTCCCCTAGGCAGAACAATTAACTACTTGATCTAGTTTTCTAATTGCTTGGGTGTAAAAAAGTCTGTACAAGTTGCTGCACAAAATAGAAAGACAACTCTATATGTAGAAGAGTAATGTTTAATAAAGGAAGCCTATGTGTCTACTCTCTCCCTCTCCCTCTCTCCCTCCTTCCTTGTGAGACATATAAATATGGAGATGGAGAAAAAGACATATACATATATAGATTTTAGAAAATATTTTTCTTATTTAATTTGTTTGTATGTAAATGAAAGAGCATCATTGAAAGAGAAATGACTTTTTATCCAGGATGGTTATTATTGACAATCCAATTGGCAGATGAACCTTTAGCAGAAAAATGAACTACAGGAATAAACATTAAATACTAACTAGATCATGCAGTTATTTGTTTGGTACATTATAATCTTAGTTATGTAAAACCTCAGTTTGTAGAAATGTCTTTGAGATCCCAGATTACCTAAAAAGCTGTTTCTTAAGGAAAAATTTGGAAACATTTGCTTTTTAAAATATTACACTCTGTGTCTCATAATATCTAGATTCAGAGTTGTTGCTGTTAATTCAGTTTTGTTACACCATTGAAATCACCATACAAGTACTCTATTGCACAAATTTGTCCTGAAACTGTAATTCAATCTGTAATTCAGTGAATAATTAACAGTTAAATAGCTACTTTAAGACATCAATATAGTATTACTCTACCATAAATGTGCATCATTTCAAGAATGTCTTATTATTTTAATTAGGGAACTGTATTAGCTCCCTCATTGATTGATTGCCATTCCCTCCAAATCCAATGATTTTTCCAGTTTATATGTTAAAGACTTTCTATGTAAGATATTTGGAGTATCAAAATAACAAGAGGGGATGAATAAAGCAGACAACATAAAGTTTATTGAATCCAGTGTTATCCATAAAGGTGGCTGTTTGAGATTCTCTTAACTTTTTGGCAAATAAGTGTGAAATCCAATTGCACTTTTTTCATGGCCCTCTGTGACAAATATTTTTTGCCTCATCATAAAGCAATTATGAATAAGCATTAAAATCTGACTTGCAACTATATGCCATTGTTGAATACTTTTTTTGCTATTATGATTTAGTTACACATGGCATTGCCGGCCCTGAACTGCATCCCTCAGTTTAATTGTGGGGAAGTACTGGTCATTCAAAGAGATTTAGCTCCAAAGCTTGCTAATGAGCATAAAGTTCCTTTCACTCTTAATGAATCAAGATTTCTGTGTTAATTTTAGGGGAATAAAAAGAGAGATGTTCACACAATAGGGCAACCTTACAGAGTACGCAGCTGGGCTATCTGAAGCCATCCTTTTTATGAGCCACGGAGTTTAAATGGACTGTACTCTTAAGAGATAGATTTCTGCTAGTGTGAAGCAGAGCTTTTGCTTATGGTTCACTGATCTGTCTACTTATAACAATACAAGACCTTGACAAGAGCTTAGGGAAAAAGCATAACATAGGGCAATTCTTTCAAAATCATTTCATATTACATCTTCAGTGAAGGAGGAAATGGAAAGTAGTTTCAGTCGTTTCAGGGGCTGATCTTTTTCAGGGGGTAGAATAGCTGCGGTGTGTTCCTGAATTCCTTGCTGAGAAAAATAATTGTCGAGTTACACTACATTTTGGCAAACCAGCAAAGCTATTAAAAACAATATTTACACAGTGAAATAGTATTTGTACTTTGTGGCTGGAAAGAATAGTAATTCTTGGCATTTCCTTACCTGTAATAAACAATTTAAAAAAAGACAAACTGAGATTTTTTTAAAAAACTGCTCTGATTAGCAAATAACATGACATTCTTGCCAGGTTTCTGACTTACCAAAGCACAGTTTTTATTATAATTATGGTTTGTCCTCCTCCTAATCTATAACTGTCAGCATATTATCTTATTTCACTCTTTATTTGCTCTAAATGTTTGCATATTATTTTGTTTTATAGTCACAAATTCTTTTAGAGACATATGACTCCTGCACTCAGAAGCGAGTGACCATTATCTTTGCAAATACAAATGAATTTGGAACCCAAAAGTTGACATTTAAGATAGAAATAGTAAATGAATGGACACATTTCTGATTCCAATGTGACTCCTAAGGTCCAATTGCATTAAGACCCTTGGCGGGGGGGAATAGCTGATTTCATAGTGCGATTGAGTTGAATTGCTATAACAGATGTCTGTCTTTACTGCATTGCAGTAAAGTTCCTAAATAATATAAAAGTTATCAAATGTCTGCCTGTAAACTGTTCTGGATATCTTGCAGTAAAAGATAGAAACAGAAGCTTACTTAAAATATGTAAGATGGATTCAAAATGTGTCACCTTCAATCTGAAAAAATATGGCCAAATAACTGTAAAAATATAACTTGAAAAGAAACATTTGAAATAGAATTTCCTCTTCCATCTAATTGAACATTATATTATGCTTTCAGATAGCTGATTGGCTTCCCTGGATTTTGCTGATGACACAGGAAACCTTTGCTTGAAGATGGAAACACTGGAGTCAGAACTGACCTGCCCTATCTGTCTGGAGTTGTTTGAGGATCCATTGCTGCTGCCTTGTGCTCACAGTCTCTGTTTCAACTGTGCACATCGCATCTTGGTCTCTCAGTGTGCTACCAACGAATCAGTGGAATCTATCACCGCCTTCCAGTGCCCCACTTGTCGTTATGTCATCACCCTCAGTCAACGGGGTCTAGACGGACTGAAGCGCAACGTCACACTGCAGAATATTATAGACAGATTTCAGAAAGCTTCTGTGAGCGGGCCCAATTCTCCCAGTGAAACTCGCCGTGAACGAGCTTTTGACAGCAACAGCATGTCATCGAGTGAAAAAGTTCTCTGCCAGTTCTGTGACCAAGATCCTGCTCAGGAGGCAGTCAAGACCTGTGTAACTTGTGAGGTATCCTATTGTGAGGAGTGCCTAAAAACAACGCATCCAAACAAGAAGCCATTTACTGGACACCGTTTGATTGAGCCTATTCCTGACTCTCATATCAGAGGATTGATGTGTCTGGAGCATGAAGATGAGAAAGTTAACATGTATTGTGTGACTGATGACCAGTTAATCTGTGCCTTGTGTAAACTGGTTGGGAGGCATCGTGATCACCAAGTGGCAGCTCTAAGTGAACGCTATGACAAATTAAAGGTTAGTTTTGTATTAATTTGTTTGTACTAAGAAGTATAGTGCCAGGAAATGAAAGATTCTTACTTTATTTGTGTGGCTAATATTTGCATGTGCATTTCCCATTCTTTTATTCAACATATCTGTGAATTTGCTTAGCCCGATCCTATAAAAATTATAAATTTTGAATTAGAAATAAAGTAAGCTATGTTAAACCTAAATTTTGATGTAGAAAATTGAAGTGCCAATGCTGAAGAAAATATTACATATACTTAACTTTGATTCAGGTTTTCAATTTAAAAAAGGTGTGGTTTGTACATTTATACTGAAATACTTTGAGAATGCCCAAATAATTATAGATGTGGGGGTCTCCATTTGCAGTTATCTGTGGCCTGCTCTGCTGACATTTAGAAAAAGAATAATATTCTATGCATACTTTTGAAGCCCAAAATCTTAGGACTGTGGTAAAAATGCCTTAAGTTATTGATACAGCTTTAACAAAACAATCTACACTGCTTACCAAGTTTAGTGGGTCTCAAAGTGTTCACACTGATAGCTCAAGGAACTTGTTCGGTCCCATTGATAAAATGTCAATCAATACCTTTGGCACCTTCGTTACTTACTTACTGATCTAATCAAGCAAACTTGTTATATGAGCTTTTTGTTATGGATGCAGATGAATAGCATTTTTGAAATGTTCTTAATAAGTTTCCCACATTATAAACAACACCAAATACAGTAATAGATCAGTATTCTTGTATTTCATTTGAACAGGTCCTTAGGATTCTGCTTCTGCGGTTTTACAGTAGTGTGGAACAGATTTAAATAGAATAGTGTGATTATTGTACTGTACTGGTACTGTATTGTATCCATCTGCTATTTTAGATGTCACATTAAAAGCAAAGCAGATTTAAGAAAAAAAATGGGAAAAACAAAAATCTGTTGTTCCAGTTCCCTTAAGGAAATGCTTCTGCAATTATATGTAGAAAATTACAGTAGGTGCTGGTGGATGGGAGGGGCAGAGAGAATGTGAACTTTGTCTGCTGTGATTCTTACCCTGGAAACAATCTATGTCTTCATTTACATCATTTCCATTTCTCTCTATTTATAAATACACACACACATAGATGTATAATTTTATGTATCCAAAGTGTTTCATTAGAAAATGATTTGGGGAACATTCTTCAAAGTACACAGAAATTTTGTTTTAATATATAGTTCTTAAAAGATAAATATGATGCCAGTTTGGTTTGGACTACAGCATTGCCCAAATTTATTTTAAAGGTTTTACTTATGTTTTAGATAATAATTCAATAATTATTACTTATCAATACGCATTAAGAGGTAATAATTTAGGTACAAAATATATGACAACTGCATAGTTCTATTACTGTCTTAATCTTTTATTATTTGCATGGTTCATATATTTTTCTTGGCAGTTGTTCATAAGTGCATATTGGGTTTATTGACTGGATTATTTAATTTTTAGATGTTCTATTATTGTTAGTCTTTGGCAAAGCTGGTATGGATTAAAAGAAATATATTTATATAGGACTGTGCCTCAGCAGTTCTGTCTTGCCTCCTGGACCAGCTAAGTTATACCTTATAGGTGTCTATCACATATCTCAGGACACAGTAAATAAAAAAGCATCTTTTTTAGTTAACAGTAGCATCTTGTAGTAAATTCACATGTTCACATTGATAAATGAACATGGATAGACTAGTGACTTATTTCAGAGATTTATTTGAGTAATATTTGTGGACTATTCATTTACATTTTAAAGCTAACCTAATCAACTTAAAAACAATTGTAAAACTCTTTTGCACTTTTGTATCTAATCCATGTTGGATTGTCAAATCCAGCGACTATGCAGATATTCAAAATTCCTCAGTTAAATATGGGGCATCTTATTCTTTTTAATTAATTGCTTCTGCTTATTACAGGGAACTCTAGCCATTTCAAATGTTTACAGTTATGCACTAATTGAGTTTACTCATTCAATATTAAGTATACTTTATTTATTGATTACACATTCAAGTTTTAAAACTCATAGTTCAATAATCATGCTGTAGATGAATAATACCTTTCTTTTTAACTTATTTTTCAAGCTTATATGCTGTTTCAGTTATAGCCAATTCCAAATGGCATATATTCTGTACCAGTTTAAAAAAGTTAAATCAATACCACCCAATATACATAATTAGCTTATCAATTCCATTGCATTGATGAGCAATTTCGTGGTTATTTTGTATGCAATTATTTAGCAGATTATCTATGTTCAACCCCCAAGACTTATTGAACACTATGGCCTTCCTAAATCTGAACAGGGTTCAAGCTACTGAAACCCTCAGGAAAATCCTGTTACATAGAAGAGGGAAGCAATGGAGTTGTTAGTGGTTTCATTGTCAATATGGCACTCCTTCAACATAGGCTTACAGTGGGGACAATTTCTTTCAGCTGTTACCAGATTGGGATGGTTCTGAGAAATGTAAAGCTTTAAAGATAATAAGTGGATTAGATGGAGTAGTCAACTAGCATTCAGCGGTTGCTCTCAAAGTAACGGTGCTACTCTGGCAAAACAAGATCATAAACTATAATACATTTATATTCTGATAATAAGAGTTCATGATAATGAATTTTCTGCATTGATAGTAATAATATTTATCTGTAGAGTTAGTGCATTTATAAATCTGTGGGATATATGATAATATATTCTTGTCAATATCAGTATCTGCAAACATTGGAAGTCACTCTTAAAATAAAGAAAATGAAATTTGCTATGTAGTAATAGAATGTTCGTAGGTAAAGATCAGTGGACCTTCCATTGACTACACATAAGTTGCTTGATCATATTCTGCTGGTCAGCAAAATATGATAGTTTTATTTTTGATTTATTTAAAAATAAATCTGTGATAAGAAATGAATAGTATAAATACAATCAAATTAGTATATTTTTCTGTAATCAAAACCTAGTTATATCTTTATGATAAATGAATGTTGCTGAGATTCATGCATTTTGGATTGGTTTTAAAAGATAATAATCTAAATTTGGGGGCTTCCCCCCCTTTGCTTATGTTGAGTGAGGTAAATGCACTGTCCTATATGAGAATGGAATAGATTTTATATAACTTGTGAAATCTGATGCTAAGAAGTCCATGCAATTTTCTTGGCAGAAGTACAAAAGAAGTTTGCCATTGTCTTCTTTCAGGATGTGAAAGATATATCAATTACAGGTAGTCCTCAACTTATACTGTAATAAAACCTAGAATTATGGTTATAAGACATGCAGGTCATTAAGTGGATCTTCATGTGATTGTGACTAATTTTATAACCTTTTTGTGGGGCAGTTTACACAAATGAAGCATTCATAAAATGAATACACAGTCATTAAGTGAAAGCTCCTATTGTTAAGTAAACTCATTGTCCACAATGCATGTTTCCCCCTCAAAAAAATCAGAGATAAATGAGAGTTTTGGGCAAAAAAGCTCATAAATTTTAGTCACATGATTATGGCTCACTACAAACAGCTGTAAATGTGGGCTGTTGTTAAGTGCCCGTAATGTAATCAAATGACTGCAGGGTAGGGATGGCCATCAGAACTTTACATTTGGGTTGTAACTAATTTTTGGGAATCCGTCATAACTTCAAATAGTTAATAAATGACCAGTCATAAATTGAGGACTACCTAAAATCAGAATAATACAGGCTTGTTAAAAGCTAATTTACCTGGTTAGCAATCACTAACTACCAGAAATAATGATGTTCTTTATTGTTCATTACCATTTACAGTGAGTCCTGCTTCCATCACTACTATCACGGTACTATGATTGTGGTTATTATTTGTGGCACAGGGTTTCATGAATTCTAAGCCTCAAAATATTTGGGATAATATGCTACAATTTTTGTTGTGAGAGAGACTAAAAGGCTAATAAACCAGCATCTATGCATTTGGCAGTTATGAAGTTGGCATTATATAAGTGAATAATAGATACAGGGGAAGAATTGGCCCCAGAACATAACCCAGGAAGAAATATAGGGAATTTTAAACCTATACTTCTACTAACAAGTTAATCCAGCTCAATAGGGTTGTCTGTGTCTGGTATTTGCACTGGAAAAAAGATTCTTTCAATGAGAATAAATACTTGATCCCTTTGCCTAATAATCTTTATTGGATATCTAGTTTGGTACTGTATTATGAAGCCAAAGGGTAATGCAGATTTCCATGCTATCTCTTTTTAAAAAAATCATTTATTAAATTGCTAATTGTGTGGTGTTTGTCTAGTTGATTTAGAAGAAATAGTGCTTAATACATGGTTGAAAGGGGATAATATATTGCAGGAAACAGTATCAAGTTTTGTGTTGTTTTGGAATAATATTAAGTGACATAATCCAGTATCATTCAAGTAGAAACCTGCTCACATAATGGAATTTCCCTTTTATATAGCAATCCCAAAATTAGTTTTCCTTTCCAATTCCAACAACAGCCAAACAGCTTAATTGGATTACCCAAAGTAAATTGTATATTTTTTTCTTTTTCCCTTCCTAAATTTATTGTAAACTTTAAGTAGGATTTGTAATGGTTAAAATGCAGCTTGTGGTGCCTGACAACCATTGAAAAAATAACTGACTGAACCCTATTATTAAGGGGGGAAATCCTATTTCATGCCCTGGAAATTATGTTTGAGTAAAAATGTTTGTTTGTGCTATTCCATAAGGAGACTTCTACATATTTAAATGTTTTGTCTGATCCATGATCACTTTATTTGGGTTTGTAAATTATTGAAAATTTCCTACATTTTAAGTGAACAGGAACTGGTTCTTCTTGATGAGCAGTTTTTGAGTATCAAACTATGTAATTACTGACATTCTGTCCCAGCAGTGTTGCTAATTATTTAAACAATATTTCATCCTTCATTAGCCAGAAAACAAAAAATGTCATTACAATCTAGCTCCTTTTGTGTGGTAAAATGAAATGGTTTAATTAAGAGCTCTGTACACTTGTCTGAGGCATGCAAAGCTGCACTGGTTTAACAGTGAATGTAATAGCCATTAATTATCAAAATCTAAAAAAAGCGTATAAAAGAAATGACACTTTAAGGAAAGCACTAAGCCATTTCACTTTTTGCTAGTGCCCCTGTGAGTTAAAGTGCATGACCTTGATGCACAAGAAGTTGTGAACAAAAATCCTTTAAAAAAAAAGGCAATGCTTGCATTTAACTTCTGGAAATAGTACCCAGATGTGTCATGTGCATGTGCGTGTTAATTATAGAGAAAGAATCTGTAGTAAGGAAGATTTTAATTAGGGCATATATATGTAACAGATGTGCAAATGGTAAAGATATATTCTTTTGCACTTTATCTTAACATAGTTAAGAATGTTATTGTTGTGGTCATTATATTAATGTTATTTATACATTTTTTCCAAGTCATTTTTAAGGCATTAATTTATGTTAGTTAGGAGCCAGTGAATTAAGCTTAATTACTTGTGACTGTATAGACAAACTTTCATCACTTTAATCACTCAATCCATCAGTAATTCATAGAACTCCAAACTATGATCCATATTTGTCATCTATGTCTTTCTTTCAGATTTCCTTAACTTTGTTGAAAATATTTTTTCCTAGAGTTTTATTTCTGAGCATTCTGAGCAAGGAGCAATAATTCCCAATTTCAAAGGATATTAGTCCATCTTTCTTTAACTTCAATGGTCTCTATTAGATGTTTTTTCAATTACTCTGTAATATTTCTACCTTGGATATACTGTGTATTCTACTGTCAATTCTTCAGCCTTCTTAAAAAGGTATTGTTCAGAGTTTTCCAACGTGAATTCAGCACCAGAAAAATAAACACAGATGGCTCATGCTTCAATTAACATTTTTATAAACATAATAAGTAGATTTTACAAACCAGTTATAGATTTCTCCAACATGGAGCAAACTCAGAAACATGTTGCAAGTAACTTCAGTAGCAACTCAGCAGCTCAGAAACAGACATCAGTTTCACTTTAGTTCAGCAGGCAAGCAGAGGAGCGAAACAGTTTCATTTCAATAGACAGACTCAGAGCTCAATATAGAGCAGGCCTAGACTACTTCTCCTATGAGCTGTTCAGAGCATCCAGTAGTGGGAGGTGTTTAGTCTCTGCATCCATAGGCTGAGCTTTAATTGAGGAATGCTCCTCCTCCACGTGACTCCTTCATGCGGTCCCCAGTTTTTGCTCAGCCTCGTGCGAGACAGGCAGTGCTTTTCGACGTTCCTTGGTGCCGAGACAGGAATTTTAGCTCGTTTTCATCAGGTTTGATCGCATTTTTCGTTTCTTTTGTCCTTAGCCTTCATTCCAGCCCTTACCTATTCTGAGAGTTGCTGTTAGGGGAAGCGCCGTTTGCGCCCCAAAGAAGGTGACGGGAGGTCCTTGGTGTTGTGCTGCACCCCCGGCCCCCACAGCCAAAAAAGTCTTACCTCTGCCTCTTGATTGCCGCTTTGCCTTTTGTTCTGTCTTTTCTTTGCCAGCGGCTTGATTTTGTTCCGTTAAAACGCAGCCAAGTCGTATCGCCTTTCCCCCCCCTCTCCGAATGCCGTTCCTTTAGTGGGGAAGCTGATTTGAGTAAACGCCCCCCTTCTCCGCCGTTTTTCCCTTAAATACGAATTCTAGCTTCATGGGAAGGTGGGAAGCGGCCGCTGAGAAGCGCACGCAGGATCCTTAGCTGGCGGATGCCATTTTTGAGTGCCACCTCGTGGCCGCATGCCTTTTAGCCTCGATATAAGCTGTGTGAGGTATTTAAACTGAAGGCAATAGGATCCTTTCGGGATTCTTGGAGTGTTTGATTTACCCTCATTTTGGCTATAGTGCACTCGAGGCTATTATCCCTACTGCAAGATCGTTGGCTTAACCCTCACAGCTCAACCCTCAGCAGCGCAGCAGCAAGCACCCAGACCTGTGTCCGCCTGTGCAGGAAGGCTGCTGAAGGCCCTTATACTCCTCTCCCTGGGCCTTAGGCGTTCAAATTTGGCTGATTGGGTTCTTTCATTATTCTTCTTAATAATATTGGAAGTTATTATACATATTTCTGCTCTTAGGAGCAATAACACAACCTTAACAATAATATTACAATATTTATTACAAGTTTAATAATCATCAATATTAATACATTATTTGACAGTATAATATATTTATAATTCTATAAAATATTATCACTGAGATACGACTCACTATATATATCTATATATTTATAGATATCAGTAAAGAAGTGGGGGGCATAAGTGTTTATCAGGGCAACTTTTCTTGACTCAGATCGGACCCTGGGCATGCCAACCGCCTTATCTTACTTATATCCAAATTGCTGCAATACAATCTTAATCAGAATGGCAGATGGTAACACCTCTCAGACCCCTTCCTTGAAGGCAAAAGCCAAAACTCACCATAAACACAAACAGGCTAAAGACACCTCCAAAGCCTCAGAAAGGGACGCCTTAGGGCGCCATAAGGCCTTAGAAAAAGAGATTGCCAAGCGCTCCAGGGAAGCACACACTGTGCCTCAGGGCTTCACATCTTCCAGTCCGTCTACTTCACACACCCCTCCTCCCTTAGATCTCCCCTTCGCATCCAGGTGCAGCTTACCCCCACAAGGACAACAGATCCAAGTTCCTGGGACACTGGCCAGAAGGGCTCCAGAGGACACCTTCACTCCAACAGCCGCTGGCCTCCGCCAGGACGAAACCCTCATTGAGGAGGTCCCGGAAAGAATGAGAGCCTGGATGGAGCTGGCTATTTGCCAGGGGATCGCGGCTGAGCTTCAACAAGCAGCCATGCCCAGACATTACCCTGTGGTCCCTGACCTAGAGCCACAATCACGGAGGTCCTTGCCCAGATCGGACCAGCACCAGACCCATGTATATTTACAGGGGAGCCCCCCTTCCAAGGGCGGGAGGAGGAGGTAGATCAGATCATGCAAGCAGACGAGTCTGAATTGGGGTCGATGCAGGATAGCGAGCCCCTGTCAGAGGCAGACCCCTTAGGGGGAGAAATGTCTGAGGATGAAGGGCTTAATCCTGACCAGCCCGTTTTTACGGGTTTATTTCGGCCACAGCTCTTCAAATCCCTATTGTTTAAGGCGAAGAACAGCGCTAGCTGCCCATCTCAGGAACATCCCCGTCCCCCTCCAGTGTTATCTGGACGACATTTTGATTTTGTCCCCCTCCGTCCATCAAGCAGTTATAGACACTCAGACCACATTAAAATCCCTACAAGAGCATGGATTCCTAATAAATTGAAAGAAGAGTCAATTAACACCATCGACTCGAATAATTCATTTAGGGGCTGTTATAGATACAGTGGAAGGCAAGGTTTATCTGTCACCAGACAGACTAAATAGCATTAAAAGATCAATTAAGGAGATCAGATGTCTTAAGAGGGTGTCCTTGTTGAATCTATCAAAATTGTTGGGCAAAATGATACCATGTATTTCTATTATCCCTTGGGCCCGCCTTCACACTAGATCCCTCCAGTGGTTCCTGCTATGGTACCACAGATCCGGCCGAAGCAACTCCAAACACAAACGGTACCACCCAAGGTCCTCGTGTCTCTCCTCTGGTGGTCCAAGCCAGTCATCAACAGAGGCTGTCTCTTCAAGGAGCCACCAAGGCTCACCATCACTACAGACACCAGTCTGTTTGGATGGGGAGCTCACGTCCAGTCGCTCACAACCCAAGGCAGATGGTCCGCAATAGAACAATCATGCAGCATAAACTGGCTGGAACTTCGCGCAGTACACCTGGCCCTCTGCAACTTCCTCCCCCAGGTACGCGGTCAGCACATACTGATTCTGACAGACAATGTGACAGCCAAAGCCCACATAAACAAACAAGGGAGCACACAATCGAAACAGCTAATGAGGGAAGCAGAGCACCTGTGTCGCTGGGCAGAGAACAACCTACCGTCCATCAAAGCAGAACACATTTCAGGCCTGTCAAATACACAGGCAGACTGGCTAAGCAGGGCCACCATAGACCAGTCAGAGTGGCACCTCCACCCTTCCCTGTTCCAAGAAGTAGCACGGACATTTGGTCAACCGATGGTGGACCTATTTGCCTCCCCTCTCAACACTCAGCTCCCGAGATTCTTTTCCAGGTACCCATCCCAAGGGGCGGAGAATTACAACTCGCTCCGCTGCCGATGGCCCCCGGGGCTCCTTTATACATTCCCTCCACTGGCTCTGGTTCCCAGGGTCATCCAGAAGTTACTAGACAAGAGAGCGGAACTACTTCTAGTGGCACCTTATTGTCCCAGACGGCCATGGTTTGCAGACCTCCGCAGCCTCTCAGTAGCCCCACCCTGGAGAATCCCGCCAGACAGAATCTCATTAGCTCAGGGGCCCCTTCAACATCCGGACCCTCAATGGTTCCAACTGACCGTCTGGAGGTTGAGCGGAGTGGCTTGAAGAGCGAAAAGCTCTCCAACAGAGTTATCAACATTATCCTAGCCTCCAGACACCCCTCAACAACTCGCATTTATAACGCCACATGGTCCACCTTCTGCAAATGGTGTAATAAGTTTCAAGTTGATCCTGTCTCCCCATCTGTCACCCAGATTCTAGAGTTCCTACAGGAGGGACTTGATAAAGGGCTGTCACCTAATACGCTAAAAAGACAGGTAGCGGCCTTGACATCAGTTATCACTTGCGAGGCTCTCAGTTCTCTCTCCTCACCCACGCATAAGATCCTTCCTTAGAGGAGCCACCAATTTACGTCCTCCAGCAGGGCACTGTTATCCCACCTGGGACCTTAACAAGATCCTCGTCGCTCTCACTAAGGGGCCTTTCGAACCTTTGAGGAAGTCAAGTCTCCAATTCCTAACATACAAAGTAGTTTTCCTTGTAGCGATCACCTCCACTCGTCGTATTTCGGAAATTGCAGCCTTGTCTGTCAGACAAGATCTCTGTGTTTTTCATGCCGATCAAGTGGTCCTCCGTCCTGATCCCACATTTATGCCCAAGGTCAATTCGGCTTTCCATAGGGCACAAGAGCTCATTCTTCCAAATTTCTGTCCCAGACCATCACAGCCGATGGAGAGACAATGGCATAAGCTTGACGTAAGACGCGCTCTGCGAATTTATATCAAGCGTACAGAGACCTTCAGGAAATCGGAGGCCTTATTTGTGTCCTTTCAGTCCAATACCCAGGGTCACAAGGTATCTCCATCTACGATAGGCCGTTGGATACGGGCTGCAATAGCTAAATCATATCAGTCTCAATCTCTGCAGGTGCTTAGAGGCATAACAGCTCATTCAACTAGGAGCACAGCAACTTCGGCAGCCTGGGCCACGCAGGCACCAATAACTGAAATCAGCCGGGCTGTGACTTGGGCTTCCCCATCGCCCTTCATTAGACATTATAAAATTGATGTGTTTGCCTCTGCGGAGGCCTCCTTTGGCAGAAGAGTTCTGCAACGGATCCACAGGGACCAGGAGGAGATTTCAGACCAGACGGAGTCCCTCCCGTAGAGCAGGCCAAGCTTTGGTATGTCCCACTACTGGATGCTCTGAACAGCTCATAGGAGAAGGGGCATTGGTACTTACCTGATATGCCCATTCTCTTTGAGCTGTGAAAAGCATGAAGCCCCACCCTTTTTCCGTCTGGTGGGGTCCTGTTTCGGCCAACGAACTTGTTAGGTCGTGAGGATGAAAGCACTTATTTCTCTCGTCTTCACAAAAACTGGGGAACGCATGGAGTAGTCACGTGGAGGAGGAGGAGCGTTCCTCAATTAAAGCTCAGCCTATGCATGCAGAGACTAAGCACCTCCCACTACTGGATGCTCTTCACAGCTCAAAGAGAACGGGCGTATCAGGTAAGTACCAACACCCCTTTTAGTTTCAGTTTCCAGCCTAGGCTAATTCTAATTTCAGTTTCCAAAACAGTCCTCATTGGCTGACTTAGTTGCTGTGCCTATTCATTGGCTGACCTTGTTACCATGCTCTATTCCAGTTCATGAATATACTCTGACAGATATTTTGTTTCTTTTTTCTTGGTATGCTCATCTAATGTTGATCCCCTTGATTGTCAGCCCTTTCTTTATTGTTGGAATTGGAAATTTCTCTTAGTTGTCCCACATCTTTTTTGTTATTCTGCACTTCATCACTTCATCTCTATTTTTTTCTTATTATGTGATACCTGAAAAATCTCTGAAATTATTTTCAACATTTTTAATTTTTTTAAATAATCCAGATAGGAAATAAACCTTATAAAACAATACATTTAATAGAGACAAATTGAGAAGAATTCTTTCCAAACTAACAAATTTTTTTGCTTAGGAAAAATGAATAACTTCCACAGATACAGAATGGTTGACTGTCTAGTAATAGTTATGTGTAAAAAAATGTGTAGCTCTACCAAGTTTAATATAAATTTAAAAATGCAAATGCGTTTTCCATGAGCAGCGTTTTCCAATGTTGAGTACAATATACAGTTTTGGACATTATTCTTTAGGAATGAGATGGGCATCGAGGAAGATCAATGGATTAAATCCTATGAAGATAGATTGAGAGAACTAGGGATTTACTTATTGAGATGTACTTATTGAAATGGCACGTTCTACTGCAAAGTAGCCAATTCTGAATAGATTATAAACTATTTGCTTTTCACATCCAGTCTGAGTCACATCTGGCATATGAGCTTTAAAGGAAAATGAGGTTAGAAAGCTATGAAATGTTTTCCATAAACTAAGAAGACAAAAAATATAAGAAATCACAAATGACTGTTTATTCAACATAGTCATCCTGAATAAAACTACGCTTTTCTAAGATATATTAACAGGCTATGGCGATATTTGTAAAGTGTAGAAACTAGGTTAAAGTCTATGTTGAAAACTATTGTATTCCTCAAGTATACTCTCTATATTTGCAACAAAATGTTTATTCCAAATTTGCTGTATTTAGATTTAATAATATGCACACTGTGTCAAAAAGTCATTTACTTACTACAGTATATATCACTCTACGGTCTCTTAAATAGTGTAGAGCAAAACAAAATTATGCATGATAAATTTGTTTTATATATAGCAGCACATTCTCCTTAATTTTCTATTCCTTAAATAACGCATACGTAGAGGGCTTTCAATACTATATTAACTGAATGCATTCCTTACAATCTCCTTTCCTCATAAAATGCTTTTGACTGATTTTCTTCAGTTTTCATTTTCCACTATAGTCCTGAACTCACCTTTCTTCTAGGACCCCCTGAGTTCAGCAGGCCTGAATCTAGTCCAGATTTCCCCTTGTATGCACCTCCTTGCTCAAATGCAAAAATTCAGAATTGTTTTATCATGTTTCTGCTTGTTCTTACATCACAGATTAGTATTAGTCTTATTCAGTCATTGACCTGAATGTCTGAAAGTTGGGGGTCCACAATATTTTTAGAACAAAAAGTTGCATGTATTATAAAACAGTCCTATGGCTGATATGAACAGCAGTTTGGTGTAGTGGTTAAGGAAGATACAAGCCTAGAAACCAGGAGATGATGAGTTCTAGTCTCACCGTGCGCATAAAGCCAGCTACATGATCTTGAGACAGTCGGCTCCCTCTCAGCCTTAGGAAGAAGGCACTTCTGAAGTCTTGCCATGAAAACTACAGGACTATCCCATGCAGTCTCTAGGAGTCAGTATTGACTTGAAATCACAAATATATGTCTATATCTATCACTGTCTCTGCTAGTATGAAGGAAGTGGGACACCGATTCATAAATTGTTGTCATGTTGATGCAACCAATTCTAAAACAAGAGTCAGGTGGAAAGGATGATGTTCTTCATTGGAGGTTTTGTTTTGTCTCTTCTTGAGACTTTCTGATTCTCAGGGTCCCCAGTTTTGCATTTATATATATTTAGCCTGGGGTAAAAATGGGAATTAGGAACCTTATACAGACGAAATATGTGAACATTTAATGAGGCATGTGTTCATGGGTCAGTAGGTTTAGGACTTGGGTGCTCATCCTGTATTCATTGCTAGTCCTTATGCAGTGGTGGGATTCAAATAATTTAACAACTGTTCTCTGCCCTAATGACCAGCTGGGCAGGCGTGGCTGAGTGGTCATGTGACTGAGTGGTCATGGCCAACTCAACATCACTCACATCAATGGGCGCTTCACCTCTCCTGGCCTCTTGTGACCATGGGAATGCTGCAATGATTGTATGTGTGAAAACAGTCATAAGTCACTTTTTTCAGTGCCATTGTAACTTTCAGTGGTCAGTAAATGAACTGTTGTAAGTCAAAAATATAAAAAGCTTCTTTGCTTGCAAAAATACCAATCATTAGATTAGAAATACCTGCAAGCCTGAGTTACAAATTAGACAGGGTGCCAGAGCACCTTGAGGAATTAAAATAGTTAAAAATGCACTGATAACTATCAGTAACCAACTCTTGATCATAAAGTGGAACCCTTTAGAGAGGTCATCTCCAGAAAGAGCAAATCCAGGAAAACCAATCCTTAGATCCATTTGCACCACTTAAAGATACCAACTGGTCTCACTCACCTCACAAGGTATAATAAGGAAATCATCCAGATTTAAGAAAAGATCACATGACCTCGGAAAGGCAGTAAAAAAAATCAGTGGCAAGCTTACATCCTGCCTCTTGGAACTACACCCCAAAAGGACAGTACCAGGAACCACTAAACCAGTGAAGGAAGACCGTCTTACCAGATAGAAAAAGAAACCATGAGGCAAGAAAAAAATTCAAACACAATACAAATAATTAAATCACAACAGTTTAAATCCTTTTAAAGCTAAAACACAAGTCTTGTCTGGCTCATTGCCAGAGCTCATACTCCAGGCAAGTTCAAGTGTAAACACTTGAGATAAGTCTAACTACAAAGAAAGCAATTAGCAAAAGAGCAAATGCAGTAGCTGTTGCTTGTTAAACCAATTACCAGAACAAATAGACACAGGAACTAGCCAGTTTTCTGAACCCTGCTTCTTTTCAGTGAGAGAGATTAACCTTCCAAACCAAGTTGAATAGGGAAAATTATCCTATCAATAAACACAGTTTTAAACGTCACAAAGCACAGAATTAAACTTCACCAAAAACCAGCTGTAGAACAAAATTCAGAAAGGGTTTGTAAACTCAGTTTGAATGTTTTATTAGCTAGCAAAGAAGCCTTGCTGAATATCACTCATCTAGGTTCCTTGTCATTAAAAGCTTCTTTCCGGCTGCTCTGTTTCATTAGTCAAGTATTTCTTCAAAGTGCTGATTGTTGCATCCTGGCTGGAAGAACTCCAACAGGGGAGTATTTCCTCCCAACAGCAGTGTAAAAAGCTTAAAACAACCCTTCCCCTTTAAGAAAGTCAAGCCCCAGCAAAGTACCAGCAAAGAACAAATTAAAAAAAAAACTCTGGAGCTTAGGCAACATTAAGTCTGGGCGTACTGCCAAGAACCTTTAGCTGTTATAAGAGTTAACTGAGAGGCAGCTTTTGTAAGCAGGGCAATAAAGATTAGGCTAGAAACAACACCAGAATGTTTCCTTCCTGCCTTCCTTACAGGATTAGCCCTGTAAAGTAGAAAAAACAAAAGATTTCTTTCAACAACCGGTTCTCCAAAATGCTTAGAAAGTTAACAACCAGTTCTCGCAAATAGGCGCGAACCAGTTGAATCCCACCACTGTCTTTATGTCATTTGATAGATTCATCCATTTGATCTGATTGCATATTGTTGTATGTTCTATAAAGTGACATCTTGAAGTAGAACTTTAAACAATTAGGCATTATTGCTTTTATCATAGTGGTGGAAATGTTTTTCTTACAAGCCTGATAGAATGAAATTTGAACTTCAAGTTAGGTTCAGGATGCCTAGTAGGTAATCCTCTACTAGGCATCCTGAACCTAATTATGACAGTTCATTTAGTTCATAATCCCCTCAAAGTACTTACAACACAGTTATGAATGTTGCAGCACCACGGCAGTCATTCACTCTTACAACGACCACAGTGGCACTGCAACGTTCACCCTGCCTATCCCCCACCACTGGGTCTGCACTGGAACTGGGCCTGTGGATACTTTGCGAAGATCTAGTGAGTCTTCAGTTTCTTGGCCTGCTTTGGTGCTTCAGGCCTTTGGTGCGTTTGCAGAGAAGGAACCTCTAAAGTACCAACTGATCACATGAGAGCAGTAGCATGAGATCTTGCGGTACTATCTCACATGATCTACGGTATTTTAGGCCTCTGTTTTCTGCAAACGGAGGCCTGGATGAGATCTGTGGCAAAAGGCTTTGCACCAGAAGGGAAGGCCTGAAGCACTAAAACTTTCTCTCCATTTGCAAAGCCTTTGCTCTCTTTGCAAAAGGGCTTTGGCGCTGAGAATGGAAGCTGAGAAGTGCATGTACGTCCCTCCAGGCCTCCATTTACAGTGGCAAAGACTTTGAGGAAAGGCCTTTGCCATCTTAAACAGAAGCCTGGAAGGATGCATACACCCCTCCCGGGCTCCATTCTCAGCACCAAAGGCTTGAGGAAAGGCCTTTGCCGCCATAAACTGAGGCCCAGAGGGATCTGCGTGTCTCTCCCAGGATCCATTTTCAACTAGGGATGAAATCTCTGCATGCCTCAGCAGAAACCGCAGCAGAGAGGCTAGAGAGGAGACAGTTCCCTTGATTACCAAGATCTATGTAAGGCAAGTGATCCAATAGCGAAAAATGGGGTTAGGTAACCCTAACTTAGTGGGTTGAGGGATGCTTTGAGTGGTCAGAAGCATTATGTCCCCCATAATCTTCCCTACCCTGAGATATCTCGTATACTTCATGACCCATGCATTCGATTGGCAAATGCATGGACGAAAGCAGGGAGTGATCACATTCAAATTATAGTCACAATGTAAACTAAGACATTCTTAAATAACCCAAGTTTACTCTACCTTAAAATTTCTAAATCTTGAGAAAAGTCTAATTTTAGCTGGTAATATAAAAATACAGAAATTAATTTAAATTTGTTTTAAATTATTTTAACTGATTGGGAATGTAGGAACTAACTGCATTTTCATAGTTTCCTTCTTTGCTGAGATGGGCGACTATATAAATTGGACCACAAAATGCCTTCCCCTCAAAGTAGTAATGTATGAAAATTGATAGAGCCTCTCAAGTGAAATGTGATTCTTTGTGACTACTAGAAAATAACTATGTAGCTTTCTTGACAATGAAATTTAACTGGTTTTGCACTGTTTCCTTTAGAGATGTTTTTCAATTTTCCACTCCTACGATCTTCATATTCCCTGGGTAGCCAATCCTGCTTAGTTTCCAAGTCCAGACAAGATTTCATCATACTGTTAATTTTTCATCATGCTAGTGATATATTGGTTAAAATCATTGTCAACTTGAAAACTCAATAGATCAAGGCTAATTTGAACAAATGAGTACATTATTTTGTTATGATTATCATGTGCTTTGATGTTCTCTTTCATTAGGGAAAGCAAAGCCTGGTTGCATTTCTAATAAGAAACTTAAGGAATGATTTCCCCCCTGAAAGGTATGCATTTATAGTTTTAATATTGGCATGTGGGAAAAAACAGGTCCATACATAAAAATTGTTCAATTAGCTATTTTACTGCTGAAGCCTATACGCTGGAATATTCTCAGACTGATAGCTTGCATCTAGATTAGATAAGGTTCAATGGCATTCAAGGGGCGGCCAGACTTCACCCTTTTATGTCTACATAGGGATTGTACACTAATTTTTCATTTGACTCTTTCCCCTGGTATGCCAGTCTCCCAACAAATATCTAGAAAGACAAGGAAAGGTTTATTTATATAAATATAAATAAAAATTATAAATAGATAGGCAAACATACATTCATTCTTGCAATCTAATGAAAACACTAATTTATCTTGTCATTTGAAATGGGATTTTGTTGTATAAGGTTTTTTATTAATCTGCTGTTATATTAAAGATCCATATCTCCTCTAAAGTTGGATCAGCCATGTTGAGGATCTCTCCATGGTGTCTAATGATACTGTATATAGAGTTTGTAGATACAAAAAATACCCAGATAAAGCATAGTAAATGATTTGCATAACCATAGTAAATTCTCAGAACTGTGTAAACCCCTGTTTCTTTCTGTTTACATTTATGTACTTTTAAGACATAATTACTGAGGAATTCAAGTTTACTTACATTTATTTCAATTCTCTAAAATACTGGTCTTCTGTCAAAGGCCACATTTAATTTTTTTAACATCTGTAACATCTGTATATATTGTAACTGGAAAAGTAAAAGTTCCTATATAAATATTCTCTACTGTGGCTCTACAGATCTAAGTATTGAAAACAATTCTGACTTTATCTTGTTTGATAAAAAGAACCCTCATAAAAGAAAGACAGCATTTTTGTGTGTGTGTGTGCACGCGCGTGCACTTTGGAAAGATTAAATACCATAAACTGCTGAACATGGTTCAGATCTACCCAAGTATACATAAATATAATTCTTCCTAATATTTTTTTCATAACGCGACCAATAATAATTATGGCTATTATACTTTGCTAAATCTGGAAATATTTCTGATTGGACAAATCTGTGTTTTCTATACAAATCTTGTGTTTTCTATACAAGAGAGGCAGTGGTGGGATTCATTTTTTTTACTACCGGTTCTGTGGGCGTGGCAGAGGAAGGATACTATAAAATCTCCAGTCAGAAGTGATATTTGCTGGTTCTCCGAACTACTCAAAATTTCCACTACCGGTTCTCCAGAACTGGTCATAACCACCTCAGAACCACAGAATACCACCTCTGAAGAGAGGGTAAGAAGAAAGATATATAAATAAAATAATATTCAGAATAATCAATAATTAATTTCTGTGATTCCAAATCTATGCTTCCACTGATGAAGTCAGATAGTGTTTGTATTTTTCATAACCACATCACACTGCTGACTCCTATTTAAATTTCAACATCCTTTTTGCATGTTCTTAAAACAGATATCCTATATCCCAAACAGTGCATCTTATAGGTAAATGAAATTTTAAGAAATGCTATATTCTTGGTAAATTATATTTTTAAATAACTCAAAAACTTTAACATTTCAACTAAATGAGTACTATTTCCAACTATTAAATCAATGATATGTCTGCTGTAGTATACCTACTTAGGAAGAAACTGTACAAGCTAATGAAGATTACCCTTAGGTAAGTGTATATTGGATTGTGCCCTTTGAATTTTTCTTTCAAAACTGAAAGGGGCCTGGAAAATTATATACTTAGGAACTGCACATTCTATATTGAGCAGGATTAGAAGAGATTTTTGCAAAAGCATTTGGCCTCAAGCTAAACTTTTGTTCCAGCATGAATCTATCCTATTTGCAAGCTGTAATAGCTTGAATTTAGTGTGCCAAAAGAGGAAGAAAAACAGAGAAAGAAGGGTGGAGTTAATAGGTCAGCCAGGGATTTTGTGTAATTCCCAATATGCCTGAGATTTAAAGGGAAAGATGAATTTATCATTGGTTTTCCAAACGACATGTTGGTGTTGGCAATTCTACAAGAAGCATAAGAGCAAATTATGTAATTGGGCTATTCAATACAAAAGATTGTGCTCATGCCAATGAGGTACAGCTTTTGTGTTTAACATCTAAGGCTTTAAATAAATTACTTGAGGCTGGAAAATGTTCAACTCAATCATACATTAATGAATAAAGATCTGGCTTTTTGATAGATCCCAGTAGTATGTTTCTCTTCTTTGAGATGTACCATACCTGGAGTGCAAAAATCTGGACCACCACTCTAAGGCAATGGAAAGTAAGAGCATTTTGTATCACTTTGCTATCATTTATTGATCTCTAGAATTTTGCTGGCCAAATATAGTATATCTATATTCTTTGCAATTTGACCCCTCTCTAACTTACCTGTATAGTAATTCTGAAATATGAATTTGTTGTATTAAAACACTTTGCTGGTTATTGAACATAATAATTTAGGCCATATCAAGCATTAAAATTAAACAACTGCTAGAAACCGCATGTCTCAGAGTGCTGAAGAGAATGCACAGCAATATAAAAGAAATGGTGCTCTAGGTAGTAAGAAGATGTCACTGGCTAGATGAACAACTTGTAAGAAATTCCTATTGTTTGCTTTCCAGTTTCTTTTAGCCTTACTCAGGTACTGAAATCTGACAAAGAAACCTTAAAAGTATTAGAGTTTGCATTAAAAATAAGGGGAAACAGATGTTTTTCTGTTTTTCCCCCTAATTTAGAGGAATATGATATTTAAAGTATTGTTCATATTATCATATTTAGGTTTCTAAATCTAGGTGATCTAACAATATAAATAATAGTTTTTATAAAATCAATGTCTAAAAATGTCTAAATCTAGGTTATCCTAAAATGATCTACATATTTTAATTTTATCTTTGGTTTTGTATTGGAGCTGTCTTAAAAATGATACAATTTAGTGATAAATTCTGAAGAGGAAAAATATAATAAAAATTAAAGATACTTCAGAGTATTCATGAAGACCAATATCATTTAAATTTTTTATAAGTTTTTTATAAAATAAATTTTATTTTTTTCAGAGCTTTTTGACTGATTATTTTTGAGATTGTGAATCCAAACTAACTGTATCTGTAATTTCAATGGAATGTCTGTTTACAAATCTGTGGTTGTGTTTTTTTGTTTCTCCCTCAAGCTGCTCGGATCATCCAGAGAGTGGGAGGTGCTCCAGTCTGCATCTGTGTAGGCTGAGCTTAATTACTGAGGAACGCTCCGCCCTCTATCACGTGGTCCCTTGTAGCGTTCCCCAGTTTATGCTCAGCCTTCCCAGAGTTAGGCTGTGTGTTTTTGTTGTGCTTCTCACTCTTTGGCCGATTCAAGCTCAGGATAAAAATTCTCAGGTTTGACTCCCAGCTCTTGACTTTCCTTAGCCTCTGCGCATTTGAGGGTGCCTTGGGATCCAGGGGTGCACGTTTTTCGCCCCCAGGGGGCTGAGCGGGCAGCTTAGCAGCGCTTTAGCGCTAACCCCCCACTCCCCCAGCCGTTTCTTTCCATCCGTTCCTGCCTTGTTTTCCTTGTGCCGCCCACAGCGGTCCGGATCTATTGCGCTGCTGGTTTTCCCCCCATTCAACACCGATCGCCCTGGTAGAGGTGATTTCAGCGTCCTCGCCCTCGTGGTTTGCAGGACTTATCCGCCCTGAGCAGCCCGTTTCTCTTTTTTCCATCGTTTCCCAGGCGGCTGCCATTTTGGGCGTCGCCTCATGGTCGGGCGCCATTTTGAGGCCTCCATCTTGCTGCGACGTTCTTTCTAGCCCTTGCCTCAGGCCTCCAAGCCTAGTAGGGCCTTTTCTCTCTCTCTAAAAGGAATAAATAATTAAACTTATATTCATTGGTGGTGAAAGTGTTGGCTCCCGCAGCAGAGCTCAGGGCGTGGAAGCAAGTGCAGCCACTCCCTCCCTGGGGGGGGGGGGGGCAAGCTGCCTGAGGCCATTTGATTCCTGGCGTTAATTTGACTAATTGGCTTTTCCTTTCTACCACAACTGCTAGGTTGTCTCTGAGTCACAGATTAATACGGTGGTGATCCAATCTTATTCAATTGGTGCTTAATCACTCTCAGATTTGCTTAGAGATATATAGCTTCTCATTACTGCTACAGCAGTGTTTTTTCCTAGATTCATATCCTGACAGTATATATTCCTTATAATAGAAATCTATAACTGTTGTAATATATAATTTTTGATTATATTTTTCAGATTATTCCTTACAAATTCTAAAAGGGGGCGTGGGCCAGTTTCTGGATACCCGGCCTTACCACAGGTCGTATCCTTGGCGTGCCAACCGCCTATATATTGCTCCACCTATTTGTTTCACAATGGCAAATGACAATTCCACCAACCGCCCTTCTTTGAAGGCAAAATCTAAGTCCCATCATGTGCGCAGACAGGCTAAGGAAACCTCCCAGGAGGCTTCCAAGGCCTCTCAAAGGGACGCCTTAAGGCGCCATAAGGCACTAGAGAGAGAGTTTGACAGGCGTTCTAGGGTGACTCAACCAACACCCCCAGCCGTCCCTTCTACATCCAGGCACCCCCCCTCCAGTTTGTTCCCCTCTCTCCAGGCACAGCTCATCCCAGGAGTCTCAGGCCCCTGAACCAGCAACCAGGCGGATGCCCGAAGCCACCTTCACCCCCACGGCCGCTGGCCTAAGACAGGAGGACCCGCCCACGATTGAGATGCCTGAGTACATGAGAGTTTGGATGGAGCAGGCAATTCGCCAAGGAATAGCTCAAGGCCTGCAGCAGATGGCCGGGCCAGGCCTTCCTCAGACGGCTCCTGCACAAGAGTCTGTACCGGCCAGGTCCACGCCCACCCCGGACCCTGCTCCTGGTCAGGTACCCTCCCAGGGGTCAGCCCTCTTCCAGAAAGGGAACTGGACGAGGGCATGGAGGTTATAGACCAATACAGGGAGGAGGAGGAGGAGGACCTTGAATGGGGATCTACCTTCCATGGGGAACCCTTTTCGGAATTAGACCCAATGGAAGCAGAGCTGTCGGAGGACGAGGGCCTTACCCCCGACCAGCCTTCCTTTGTGGGACTGTTCAAATCCCACATGTTCAAATCCATCCTGTTCAAGGCCAAGAACACCTCTCTGGCCTGGCCGCTCAACTCCCCTCTGCCCCCCCTCCTCTGTGGAAGATCCAGAGGACGCCATGTTTAGGCAGCCCGTGGTAGCTGAGGACGTGATCCCAGCCCCACCTATTTTCTATGACCTGTCTCTAACCAGCTGAGCTTTACGGGGGGGCCCCCTGCCTCATCCACCCAGGATAAGAGGTTATTTAACCTCGAACCGAGTTTTTGCTCCCTCCTCAACACCCCGGAGGTGGACGAGCCCATTGTTGGTCTCGTTTCCTCCTTCTCCCCAAGCGACCCTCTGGAGGCTCTCAAGCCCGAGGACAGGAGGTCCGAGTTAGCCTTGTGTCGGGCTCATCTAGCCGACGCCTGGACCATTAGATCGGCCACGGCCGCCTCTTTCTTCACCAGGTCCTCTATCCGGTGGCTCCGCCAACTAAAGTCGCATATTCCTCCCTCCAACACAAGGGCGCTTCAGGACATTGCGAAAATCATGGCAGCGGCAGAATTCTCGGCCGACGCCACGTACCATGCTATCAAATTCTCCTCCCGGGCACTAGCTTCTCAGGTCACTGCTCGCCGTCTGCTTTGGCTCAAACCATGGCAGGCGGACGTTAAAAATAAAGTCAAGCTGGCCTCCGCTCCCATTAAGGGGGAGAAGCCCTTTGGTCCGGCTCTGGACCCTCTATTGGCCGAAACTAGGGGCAAGAAAAAATTCCTCCCCTCTCTTTTTCGGAGGCCAGACTCTAGAACCCCTCAACCCTTTCGAAGAGGGTCCTCCCGGTCCTTCTACCAGTCTCCCTTCCCTCCCAGATACCCGAGGCCTCCCTCTTATAGACCATCATACCCCCAGGATCGCTCCGATCCAGGCGATCGGAATAGGAGGGGCGGAGGGTTCAGGCGTCCCTTCAGAGGTTCCGGGGGGAGACCCTTCCGGCGCCCCAAATAAATCTGGTCTTTCTCCTCCCATTGGCGGTCGGCTTAGAAATTTCGCCGACCAATGGGACTCCACCACTTCCGATAACTGGGTCAGGGACTCCATTAGGTTTGGACTCGCTCTGGAGTTCAATTCTCAACCTCCCGAGTTTTTCATGGCATCTCCTCCCTCTAGGGACCCCTCCAAACGCAGCTTGATGGACTCTGCCATCCATCATTTACTCTCCATCCAGGCCATTCAGCCAGTCCCTCCCTCTCAGCGAGGTCAGGGTTTCTACTCCCATCTCTTTGTGGTTCCCAAATCCTCGGGGGGGGGGGTGGAGAGCAATCCTGGATCTCAAACGGCTTAATCGCTACCTAACCCTCCGTAAATTCAAAATGCACACCCTTCAATCCATCATACTGAGTACCAGGCAAGGGGATTGGCTCTCTTCTATAGACCTCTCTGAGGCATACCTCCACATCCCAATTCGGCCCTCCCACTCCAAATTCCTCAGGTTCTGTTACAGTCATCGTCATTTCCAGTATGTGGCCCTTCCCTTTGGGTTAGCTTCCGCCCATACCTTTTATTCCATACCTTTTATTTCTATGTCTTGTCTAATATTTTTATTTAATACTTCCAATGTCAATATGAATAATAGGGGGGACAAGGACATCCTTGTCTTGTACCTTTTTAAATAACAACATTCTCTCATATCTCCATTTACCATCGCTTTTGATGTTTGCTTATAATATATTGCCTTAATCGTATTAATAAATCCCTCCCCAAAATGCATATCTTTCAACTGTGCTAAAATAAATTGCCAAATCAAATTATCAAATACTTTCTGTGCATCTAGGAAGATCAATACCATTTGCTTCCCTGGATGTGTTTCGTACTACTCCAACATGTTTAAAATTATTCTCATATTGTCTTTAATTTGTCTCTTAGGTAGGAATCTATTTTGGTCTGGATGTACACATTGATTTAAAAATCTTTTAAGTTTACAGTTATACAGGTGTATATTTTATAATCCGCATTCAGTAACGATATCGGCTTATAATTTTTATCTGTTGTAAGTCTGAGTCCTCTTTTGGTATGTGTCTAATATACTGTATGATTCTGTCCGTGAGTTTGGTACTTTCACCTGTAGAATATTTCTAGCATTGGTATACTTAGGTTATTTTGCAAACCTTTGTAAAGTTCCGCTGGTAGACCATTTGGACACAGTAGTTTTCCATTTTTTAAAAATATCTTAATTGCTTCTATTAGTTCCATCATTGTTATACATTCATCTAACATGGCTTTTACTGTTTCAGGTATTTTAGGTAATTCTGCTTTTTTTAAATATTGTTTTATTTTGTCTTCTGATACTGTCTCTTGGTCATATAGTTTCCAATAATAATTTTGAATTCCTTTCTTTTTGTCCTCAATTTGATGATAAAGATTTTCTTCCTCATCCATTAATCGATGTATCAGTTTTTTTTCTTTCTCCTTTTTCAATTTATATGCCAACCATCTTCCTGGTTTGTTTGCATTTTCAAAGAAATTTTGTTTAGCGTTTTTAATTTTTTGAGCTAATTCTTCTTATCTATTATACAGTATTTAACATGTTTTATTAATTCCATTTGACTTTTTAGATTATTTTTGGTGGGGGTTTTTTTGTAGTTCTGTCTCTAGTCTATATTCTTCTACTAATATCTTTTGGTTTTGTTTCTTTTTCTTGTTTTTTTCCCATATAAGTTATGACTAAACCCCTAATACATGTCTTGGCTGTATCCCATACATTTTGTAGTGAGGTCTCCTTTTTTCTATTCTCTTTGAAGAAAAAAAACTAATTCTTTTTCTATGAATTGAATAAATTCTTTATCTTTTAATATTGATTGATTCAACAGCCATCTTAATTCCATTTTTTGTCCTTTCCATATAACTTTTATTGGGTTATGGTCTGCCCAATTACTTGTTTCTATATTCAATTCTTGTACATTAGATTTCAGTTCAGCTGACATCCATATAATATCTACTCTTGACCAAGACATATGCCAATTTGAATAAAATGAACATTGATTTTCTTTAGGACGTGTCTCTCGCCATACATCTTGGATGCCTCATTCTTCAACCATTTTTTAAAAAGCCTTTGAAAGCGTTTTCCTCGCTTTTTTGTTCATTTTCCTGGTTTTATAATCTAGTTCCACATCTACAGTTGCATTGAATCTCCCACTACACAAATATTTTCATATTCCAATTCTACTATTTTCTTATGAAGTTTACTATAAAAATCCTCTTGTTTACTATTTGGTGCATAAATTGCTACCAGGAATATCTCTTTGTAATTCATTGTTATCTCCACCATCAAAATCCTCCCTTCTTCATCCATAAATATTTGCTTAGCATTTATTGTTTCTTTTATATAAAGAGCTACTCCTCTTTTCTTATGTTGTGATAAAGAGGTGTATAGTTTCCTAAGTTTGGGGTATTCCAATAATTTATTATCTTGCTTTTTAATATGAACCTCTTGTAAATAAATTATGTCCAACTTTCATTTTTCTAATTGGCTATAAATCCTTTTCCTTAAGTAACAACAATTAGTTATTTCCTATTTCCTCTTATTCTCTTTCACCATTTTCCCCCTGTATCTCTCTCTCTCTTGTAGCTTCCTGTTATTGTCTATCCTCTTTTCTCCCCCTTACTACCATTCCCTTTTTTGGTCCAAAATAGTGATTGTAAAATTGTTCTGCTTTTACTAATCTATGTCTTTGCTCCATCTAAGTCGCCAATATTCCCTCTGGTATCAGCTATCTAAATTTTACTCCATTCTTAATAAGTTGTTTAGTCAAAAGTTGATATTCCCTTCTTATCTCTCTTACTCTTCTAGGAATCTGTTTTAGAACTACTATTTCTTTCTCTTTATATTGTATAGGTTCATTCTTTGCTCTTTGTAATATCTCTGTTTTCATTGCTTTTTTGGTGAATCTCACATGTATCTTTCTGGGAAGTCTATTTCTTGTTGCATATCTAGTATGAACTCTAAATATTTCATCCATTTCAGAAAACATCTTTTCTTTGGATATCTCTAAGGCATTTTCCAGCAGCTCTGCCATTATCTCTGCCAAATTTTCTCCCTTTTCTTATTCAATTTTCTGAAAATGTAAGTAATAATCAGCCCTGTCTTCTCTAATAATACTATTGTTCTATCTTGATTTTTATCTGCCAATCTGAGCCTATGATCGACCTCTTCCATTGTGATTGTGTTTCTGAAAGGAACTTATAAGAATATTTAATTTGCAAATGAATATATACACATGCACACACACGCACACACACTTTGTGTGTGTATATAAATTATATATATATATTGGGTTGGGCCTCCATTAATTAGCATGCATTTCTAGTCTGATTGTAAATATGCAATTCTTACATTTCCATATGTTTGATGTAATAACAATTTCACTTCATTGAGTGAGAAAATGAATATATTATGGGGTCCATATTATGTTAATTATACTGTATATGACCAAGTATTTTGTCCATACATATGAGTATATGCTACAACTTTTTTCTTTCCTTCTGGTGGAACAATAATCTACTAAATAAGGCAGAAAACTTTTGAATGTGCTTCATTAAACTTAAACTCTCTAGGTACTTTTGGTGAAAAATTACTTTTTTTAAAAAAAAGTACTTTATAGGAATATGCAATTTGGGATCTCAGATGCTTTAAGATTTGTAAATTCCTTAAGATTGGTAAAGGAAGATTTAAATCAAGAACATTTGCAATGTAGTGAATTCTGATGTGTCTGATGCAAATGTTTGATATAAATTCCATTAAATTTAAAAAGAAAGATAAGCAAATGCATGCCTCTCTTTCTTTAAGTTAACAGAACCTAAACTTTCAGCAATGTTATGGGATCCAATCTGGAACCCAAGATTTTGTCTTCTGAGCTTTTGGACTCATGCTGGAGCCCATCTTCAGGGAGTTTTAGGAATCCAAAAGCTCAGAAGACAAAATCTCTAGTTGGATCCTGCAACATTATCCTGAGACACATATATTCTCCTTAATTCTTTTCAGCATTGTCTCCTCATGCCCTTTTTGTGGGATTCCTTTTCCCCCCATGTATAAGACTGGGGTAACAAAAGAAAATATTTTTAGACATTCATCAAAGTGAGTCTCATTCTAATCTATCAGTGAGCAACCTAGATTAAAAGGGGGAATAGACAGAAAACATTTCAGAATGCATTCCTTTTTTCAATTTCGGCTTTTGAGCTTATTGCAAGATAATGTAGTATGAGGACATTTTTGGAAACAATGCAACTTTTGTTATATTTTCTCACTTCATGAAAATGCTGAGGAACCAAAAAATATCAAAAATGTGTCAACCTCCCAAGCTAGCTTAAATGCTAGAATGTATGTATGTATGTATATGCATAGAATGTGTATTTCTTCTCTCCTCTCTCCTCTCCTCTCTTTATGCCAGGAGGACATGAAAGGACTGGTGTTTGTCTTTTTGCCTCAGATCAGAGCTGGTATACAATAGGTGGTTTCACAAAAGCACTTTTGCAATTTGGCAGCCTTATTTGGCCTGGGTTTAAAAGGCTGATCTGCTTTTGGGCTTGTGGAAAAAAATTGTCTAAAGCAAAATAAGCAAACTATCTCTCAAAACACGTTTAAGGGTGCCTCACTTCAAGCACTCTGGTAAACAGTGTTCAATGTCTTAAAAAAATAAAGTTGGACAAAAGGCAAGTGACTTTCCTAGAGCAAAGGTGGGCTGTCCTTTCATCATATGTTCATTGAGCACTGGAAAAAAATAAATAAAAGGCTTACTGCTTTGATTCTCTTTGAAAGCAATTATGGAAGCTTTTGTAAACGGCAAGCCCCAATGGATTGTTTTTGGCACATATAACTGGTCTATTTCAGACCCACTTCTTGCAGTATGACAAAAGATGCTTGTTCCCAGTTTGGGTACATGTTTTCTTAAACTAAAGCCAAGAGTAAGCTTGCTGCACCTTTAATACAGATGAGGTAGAAGGTACTTGTTTTCCAATTCTTGCTATCTAATCCACTTGCTTTCCTCTCATGTTGGCCCCACTTCTCTCAATGGTCTGCTTCATGTTCATTTAAACAGTATATGACTCATGGTTTGAGAGAGATTATAAAAAATGTAATTATCAGACCATAAGCTATCCTGATTCAAATATGAAATGACTGAATTTGGCTGGGAAGAATCTGTCTGCTAGATAGATAACATACAAATTGTTCCCGACATAATTTTTTTCTAACGTATTTCCATATTAATTTGAGTTGTGTATGAATTTTTATTGTATAATTCAGAAACCAATAGAATAATTTTATCTGGGAAGTATTTAATTATACAAACATTACAGCTTATTTCTCATATAACACTTGCCCACCATGAGATTCTTAAAGCAAGAAGGGCGATTCTTTTAGTTGATCAAATGCATTATCAGTGAGAGAAGAAGCTTTGTATATGGTGTGGGATGAATGTCTTTCAAAGAGTACTCCTCCATTTTCTGGAAATGTGGAATATTACTCCAGAATGACAGGTAGGTGTGTGTGTGTGTGTGTGTGTGTGTGTGTGTGTGTGTTTCCATTGTTAAAAAAGGCAGTTACAACATTTCCATTGCTGAACAAGGCAGTTGTTAAATGAATCATTCCCCCATTTTACAACCTTTTTGCCATGGTGGTTAAGTGAACTATGTGGTTGTTAAGAGAATTTGGCTTCCCCCATTGAATTTGTTGGACAGAAGCTGGCTGGGTAATGGTGAACACATGACTCTAGGACAGTGTAACTATCAAAAATACATGCCAGTTGCTATGCATCAGAATTTTGATAAGGTGATCATGGGAATGCTGCAATGATTATAAGTGTGAGGACTGGTCTTAAGTTACTTTTTCAATGACGGTGTAACTTTGAATGCTCACTAGACAAATGGTTATAAGTCAAAAACAACCTCTAGTCATCTCTAATCTAGCTTTCAGCTGAATGCCTTCCAGACTTCACTTATCCCAGGAGATTCCTGATTCCTTCAGAAGTTAGTATCTCCTTAAAGATAAGCAGTTAGTATCTCTTTAAAGATAACTAGATTGCAGCAAGTTCTCTCCTGGACATCACATCCTTCTGACTTATGTAGTCGAAAACTTCATCTGTCTTTCTATTAAATTTCTCCTTCCCACACACCTAACAATCTGGCTGCCAAGTTTATTGGAGCATCTCCTGTCATAGTACAAATCGATTCTGAAGCTTTTGAGCAGCAGCATCTAGCCGCATTAAAAATACACTGAGTTTTTAACTGTTCCCTTCTGCTGTGAGAGTACTGTATTATATCTGTCCCTTATGCGTTCTGGAATTTCAGCAATTCTAGCGAAAGGGTAGGCTTGTGTATTGATTGATTGGAAAGCCTAGACAGACACTGGACATTCGTTGTGTACCTGTGACCCATGTCATTCAACTTTTGTATTCATATATCCTCAGAAATTGAAAGCACGTAAGTGGTTGCATAATTGACATTTTTGAAGCTCCCAGTCATTCCAATACTAAGGAAAAGAGGGACTGGGTAGAGCAAGAGAAGGAGGTTGTGTCTCCAGGGAGGAAGACACAGAGAATGTCTCTTCAGCCTCTAGACTAGAAGAAATGAATTCTGAAAGGATTGAGGTCTTGTTATCATCAGTGGGAGAACAAATGGAGACTGAAAACTTTTCTGAAATTTCTTTGCCCAGTCTTTGCTCAGAACAAAGGTGTTTCTCCTCCCTGCTGCATCTCCATGGATCTCCATGGAGATGCAGCAGGGAGGAGAAACACCTTTGTTCTGAGTCAGGGAGAATAGGGGATGGTCCATCCAGATATTAGAAAGGAGAAAATAGAGATAGAGAAGAGAATAATGGGAACAATAAACTGAGAGCCAGTAGTTCTTTGGGCAGAAATCTTAGCTATGTTAATAATGAAAATGTATTGGCTGCAAGATCATGACGCACAGGTCAAAAGAATTTATTTAAATGTGAGGAAAGTGGGAGGAAGAAGTGTTTAGGTGCATGTGAGAACTGCACATTTATAGTGACCAGGCATCCAACCAGTTTTTCAAGTGATTCTGCATAAAATGGGGAGCCTGAGATTTCCTGTCAAATTCTGGTCCATTATGATAATTCATAATTGTCCTGCTAGATTAGGCCCATGGGGTGCTTAGATCTGGTCCATGGGGCTGGCCTGGAAATAGCAAAGGACCAGCCCACAATGCCTCCGATAGTGAAAATGTGGTGCAGGGGGCCACAGGTGACCCCCTAATGCCCCATTTTCAGCCTGGATAGCCTCCTGCAGCACTCTGCCAGCAAAAAAGTTTTGGCCAGCAGGGTGCTGCACAAGGCCGTCCAGCCTGCGGCCCTGGTTTGGCCTGTTTTGGTTGGCAGGGTGTTGCAGGAGGCTGCCAGGCCAAAACTGGGATGGGCAGGGGTCACCCACAATCCTCCCAGAGCCTGTTGTGGCGAACAGCGTGCTGCAGAAGGTCATCTCATTTCCTTCCCCCCCCGGCCAGCCTACGGAGAACAACTACAATGCTGATCCAACCCTCCAAGAAATCCAGTTTGGCACCCCTGTATTGAATGAATCATAAGGGGATCATTTCAAAAGAAAACTCAGCTTAATTTTGACAGATTGTTTGCCAGGTAATTTTGCTGTATTACCTTAATATTTTATTCAGAACTTTTTAGGGAGGCTGAGAGATGAAATAATTAACAAAATGCAGACTTGTAACAATTGTGGAAAAAAAAAAAAACACTTGTTCACATACCATTTATTTTTAATTAGAAGTAGCATGATTGTTCTCTTTCTAATAAAAATAATTCAACACACAATTATGTTAAATAAATTTAGATAAATAAATTCCAGCTTTGCAGTCAAGGGTTTTTCTTATCTGCAGATCAGCAAATTTGCACTTTGAAGAAGTGAAAAAGCAGCCCCTCTCTTTCCAAATGCTTGTGGTAAGATTGGCCTCATAGTTACGAAAGTGTTTTTTCCACCTTGCTTTATCTTCTTCTTTTTCCTATGGTTGGGTAGATTAAAATTACTATTAATCAAGTAATTAATGGATAGTTATCTCCTATGCTGAGATTTTTTCCAAATAGAAACTGTCCTATTTGCAAATGAGTAATAACTACATGGATTACTACATAGAGAATATATACACATTGTTTTATAATTTGATTTGATTTGATTAAGATCTAATGTCAGACTTGTCAATCTTTTCTACCATCTTAACAAAAGGCATGCTGTACTTCTGGACAAAAATTCAGACCACATGGAGTTAATTGACTTCTTTCCATTGGTTGCAGTTTACTCTTGTTCCAGTTGCAAAGGCTTTTGAAACTTGGGAACTCTTTTCATAAGTAGTAATATCTTTGCAAAATGGTTGGATTTCTTCACTGATTAATGGAGACATTGCTACTGCCTTATTATTCAGGGAGAGCACACTATAATTAGCTGCTAGCTAATCTGGAGGTATAAGAATTCACAGTACAGTGATGCTTTCCTAGTAACAGCAACTTACTTACACTTCACTATGTTTTGAATGTAAAATTAAATGTTTGAATGGCAGATTCCCCAAATTTTGAAGTTTCAATAAATTTATTCAGCCACTCAGAATAGATAGCTGACTTCAAATGTAATTGTGTTGCCTTTGGGCTAATTGTCCTATTTATTACACAGTCATTTGAACTAAATCTAAATAAACTGGATTTATCAGGAATGCCAGTCTTTCACTAAAGAACTTCCTCATAAGTTTCCATTCCAATTTAAAAAAGAGAGATTTGTATATTTTTGCACAAAAAAGCGTAGTTCCCATATACAGTAATTAGACCGTGTATACATTCAGTGCGTCTATTGGTTTTAGCTATGATGGTTTGACTTGAGACATAAATGGAAAGAACTAACTTAAAGTATCAGGTCATCTTACAGTGAAGCATTTGTCAAAATATGACTATGCTGCTGTTTGTGAGTTATCTGTTTTAAGTATTCTAAAACTCTGTTGTTATTTTACAATACTGCATTGACAAAGATGTTATGATCTGATTCTAAGTACTAAAATCTCTGTTAAAGTATAATGTGTGCTAGCATAACATCAAAAATAACAGTAGTAAACGTTTTGTTATGGAGAAAGTACATATTGCATAGGAAGCTGAAATGGGATAAGCATTCAATCAATTGAATTGATCTTATGTGAACTTATGTGAATACATATTGGATTCAATTTAACTGAATAAGACAGTTGTGTATAGTGAACCAATTGTGGTTTTTCTTGTAATATAATGTGCATAACTTTTAGTTGCCTGCCAGTTGGCATGTCCTAAGTTTAGAAGAATCAGTCAGGCTTACAATGAGTTTACAAAAGAAATATAATTTTTCAGAGGGTTAAACTCATGCTTACACTCTCGACTATATTCTTAAGAAATATTGTTCTGCTATTCTTATTCTCTTAAGTAAACTGAATTGGTACAGTCTGAATAGTATAATTTTATAAAAGAAAAAGAAGAAGAGCAGTTTAGCTATAAATGAATTCATTATTAGATTATATTTTATAATGTCATATAAAAGCAGTACTCAAGTCCGTTCACAAAGTTAAATTTACAAAATTAAAGGAGTCAATAAATTAAAACAAACAACAAATAAATAACATAGTAAATACTGTAATTAAAATCAACAAAATTAATAAAAAACATGCTTAAACAAAATTGTTTCCAGCTGTAGAACAAATTGAAAAGACATGGCCAAACCTTTCACAGAGAAAAACTACAATTCTGCAACTTTGGAGGGGACAAAAACATTATTTCTCCATCTGATAATAGGGCATAATCCAGATAATATGAGAAGGTTGTTCTCATATTATCTGGATTATGGTTCTTAAAGTACTTAGATGCATATTAATACATATGGCAGAAGCTCTTTTTGAACAGAGTACAGTTGATCTTCAATAACATCTTGATGCGGATAAATCTGTTTCAGATCAAAGTTCTTGGAACTTTGCAAAAGGCCTTGTAACATTTAGAATGGCCATCGATGACTAAAAATCAAAACCCAGAGGGCTTATCAAAAGTATTACTATTCTTCAGTTTGAGAATGCTGAGAAAGGATGCATTGTTGCTTGTGAAGATGCAATTTGTGAAAAGAGTTGAACATAACTTTAGTTATTTTTTGTTGCTTCTCTCCTTTAGTGGTGCCGTGACTTAGCAATTAAAATGCTGGACTTGTCGGCTGGAAAGCTGGCAGCCCAGGTTTAAGACCCAAGCTCTATACAATAGGATGAGCTCCAAGTACTTGCCCCAGATTCTGTTAACCAAGCAGTTTGCAAGCATGAAAGTCGATAAATAGGTACCAAATCAGTGGGGGAAGGTTACAGCCCTCCATGATATCATGCTGGCCACATGACTGCCGAAATGTCTTCAAACAGTGTTAGCTCAATGGCCTTGAAATGGAGATGAGCACTACCTCCTATTGTTGGCAATGACTAGAGTAAAAGCTTCAGTAACTCCTTTACCTTAGCTTACCTCCTATAGCCAGGGAAAAATCACTAGGTAAAGACTTAGACAAAAACGAAGACTTAGAATAACCTTTTTGTCACTTTGAATCAGTGGTGGGATTCTACCAGTTTCCCTACTGGTTCGGTGATGCATGCATGCAGCTTTCCAAACACCAGCTGAGGCTTTGCCCATGCCAATCAGCTGAGAGGATAAAGAACAGAAAAGTGCAGGAGCGGATGGGAGGGCTGATCCTGTGCTTTTCTCTTCTTTCTCCTCTCAGCTGATTATTGGAGCTTTTTTTTACTACTGGTTCAGTCAAACCAGTAGCAATTCTCCGCTGCTTTGAATGTACATTAATCAGCATACATTTAAAAAAATGAATTTTTGTTGCATACAGCTCTCAAAGAGTCACCACCTCCAATATACATTACCTAAACATGACAAGATAAATAACATACAAAATTATGCATATACCCACATATATGACACAGAGAAACAACACTGTCTAGTTCAGATGTATATATGTACATGGCAAGAAAAATGAATCTTGCAAGTTTACCAGATGGATGGCATAGGGAACAAAGCTGTTACAGAATCTGGTTGTCCTACTAGAAATATTTCAAAATCTCCTCCCAGAGGGGAGCAACTGAAACAGACCATGAAGTGG
Organism: Pseudonaja textilis; assembly: GCF_049901715.1. Taxonomy (NCBI): domain Eukaryota; kingdom Metazoa; phylum Chordata; class Lepidosauria; order Squamata; family Elapidae; genus Pseudonaja; species Pseudonaja textilis. Next base: position 12,069,970 of record NC_141997.1, read on the forward strand.
GTGTGTGGGATCTCTAGCAATGCTTTGAGTTCTAAGCACATAGTGCTTATAAGCAGTATCCTGAATAACAGGAAGCAATAATTTTCTCGGCTGTCCTTACAATTCTCTGTGTGGACTTTCTATCTGAGGCACTGCTGCCACCAAACCAAACAGTGATGCAGTTTGTTAAAACGCTCTCAATCGTGCCTCTATAAAAAGTGGCCAGGATAGAAGGAGAAAGATTTCTTCTCCACATCCAACTCAGGAAATGCAGGTGCTGGTTTGCACACTTTACTAAGCATGACATGTGGAGAGACCAATTCAGATTGTTAGTTATCTGCGCTCCCAGATACTTCATACTGTTGACCACCTCTACAGCTGCATCCTTGATATTGAGTGGGGTATGAACATGCCGGCTCTTTCTAAAATCTATGATGCTCTCCTTTGTTTTATTAACATTTAGAACCAGGTTACTTTTAATGCACCGGTCCACCAGAGCCTTCACCTCCTCCCTATAAGCATCTTCATTGTCATCCCAGATAATACCTATCACTACTGTGTCATCCACGTACTTCACAATATGATTTGAGCAGATTTGGCACAGCAGTTGTGAGTCATCAAAGTGAACAGTAGCGAACTCAAGACACAGCCCTGTGGGGAACTTTTACTCAAGGAGATGGAGTTGGAAACTTTTCTTCCAACTCGCACAAACCGGGGCCTGTAAATAAGGACATCCAGTATCTATTTACATAAATGAGTATTAAAATCTAATAGTTTGTTCACCAAATCCTGAGGAATGATTGTGTTGAACGCCAAACTAAAATCAACAAACAGCATTTGCACATGAGTATTCTCCTCCAGATGTGCCAAACTAAGATGAAACACATAGGAAAGTGAATCATCTATAGAGCGGTTTTTCCGATAGGCAAACTGTAATGAATCAAATGTAAGGGAAAGGCATGAAACCATGTAGCCTTTTATCAATCTCTCAAAACACTTTATCATAATGGAAGTAAGTGCAACTGGATGGTAATCATTAAGGCATGTGCTGATGTTATTTTCAGCACTGGTACTATGATGGCAGTCTTAAAACATGAGGGAACTATGGCCTGATGCAAGGAGAGATTGAAGATATACGTGAGAACAGCAGCCAGCTGGTCAACACACTCCTTAAGTACTCGCCCAGGGATATTATCAGGACCAGCAGCTTTCCAATTACTGACTTTCTGCAGGATCTTCTAAACAGCAGTTGTATCAAATCTGAGTGCCTACTAATCAGGGAGGGGAATGGCCTCCCTTGCTGGAATGTTATTTGTGGCTTCAAACCATCCAAAAAACATATTTAGCTTGTTTAGAGAATCTGTGTCACCCTTACAAGTCAGGGAAGCTGCCTTATAGTCAGTAAAGACCTTGCCACATACATCTCAGGTCCATAGGATATTGAAAGAAGTTCTATATTTTCTGATTATAGGCCTGTTTTGTTTTGTTTATAGCATGTCTCAAATCAGCTCTTGCTATTCTAAGTGCTCCCACATCATATAATTTCAAAGCTGTGTATCTCACCTTCAGCATTGCACGGACCTCCTGTGACATGCAAGGTTTCTCATTTGATCGTATGACAAAAGTCTTAAGAACACTGACATCCACCATACATTTTTGCACATAAGCAGACACAGTAGAAGCCATGATATGGGGTGAAATGATTAATTTCTAAATATGTAAAGAGTGAAAATGTCTTTTCCAAGATCATCCAGAGATTTTATATCTTTTAACTAGAAGTCAAGAAAAGCAAAAAAAAAAAAAGAAATCCCATGTTTTTTATGTTAGTATTTCCTAATGAAAAAATGGATTATGAGATGTTTCCTAATGTTTCATTTATAAATGATATATCAACAGTTTGCAAAAAAGGTAATTGCAATTTGGGGCTGTATCATAGTAAATCACAAAAAGGCTCATTTAATTCTTTCTGCATTGATAAGTCTATTAAGCATAATAGCTAGTTCTGCTTATCACTGTTAAGGAAAATCAGAGAAAGTGGAACAGGTTTAGAGAAAGACAACATAAACTACCAAGATTCAAAAATGCAAGCTCTTTTGAAAGAAAATTAAGGAACCTGAAATGGTTAGCTTTGAGTAGGGAGAATGAGGACAATAATGTAACATTACTCTTTAAATACCCGAAAAGAGGCATACAGAAAACTTCAGGACTTGTCTATCCACAATACATGAGATAGAATGATAAACTTAAGTTACAGGAATATTGATTCAGATAAAATTTTACTAACTTCCTAAATAAGAGCATTTGGATGTTAGAATCATACACCTAGAGAAATATGGGCTTCTCTTTGATGGATATGTTTGAAGTGAAGTTGGGTATCTCTGTCAAGAATGTATTTTTTTAATAAATAAGAGCTGGGTTAATTAGTGTATATGTTTCTTACAAGCTGAAACCCCACTATTCCTTTATTTAATTATTAAATACTAAAGAAAAATAAGCTTCTATTAATATATGTTTTTGTTTAAAGACAACAAATTGAATTATGTTACATATACCATATTAGATTTCCATATTTGGAGCCTCCTTTAAGGCTTTTATTTTATTTTTTATTGCCCTTTTTCCCTCTGCAAACTTTATTTTCAGAATAATAAGTCTGTAGTGTAACATTAAATCAAGTTTTAAAAACTGTAGTGTAATTTACTTATTCCAACCATTCAATCGTTAAAATGATATATTATTCTTTCTGTTTAAAAAACCAAGCCTAATTATAGTCTTTTATAAGTAAATCCAATTTTATATACCAAATTTTCTAGAGATAGGCATCTGTGATTTACCTGTTTAAACTAATATTAATCCGGCATGCTTGACTATAAATTATCACTTAAAGATGCAGATTTCATCTACTGTATAGTGCTTATGGCCAAATATCTAGTTATACAACCAATGTTAGTAAAATACAAGAGAGATACTCAGGCACCAATGTGATAAGGATCTGACATGCTGTTTAGACATTCGCTGTTTTTTAACCTAACCTATCAAGGTAGCTGTATATGGAAATTGTATTTTCAAATTGTTTATATCATGTAGCAAAATAAGGAAATAAGATCTGAATATTATTCTTGGCATGCTGCTCATTTTTCTATCAGTCTAATTCAAAAAGTCTCTTTCAAGTCAAGCTCAACTTTTGGTAACTACTTGAAACATATCTCTTGGAGTGTACTTGACAGCAGTATGGAAATGTTTGTCAATATTTTCCCAGTTTACCTTTAATCCTTATATCTTGGAAATCTCCATCCAAGTATTACCGGAGTTGATTCTGATATAAGAGAATACTTGTAGCTCAGATTTAATTGTGGTACTCTCTGAATTTAGTGGGGGAGGTGTTGGGGGGTGGCAGATGTTTCATTACCAATCTGGGTAATATCATCAGTGTGCTGATGATGTTATATAGCTTGGTAATGAAATGTCTGTAAGAAAACCAACAAGCTCAAAGAGCACCAAGTACCCAAAGAATTGATTCTGCTTAGCTTCTGACCCAAAGTCTGTCATAAACTGCTGCCTGTTGAAACTCAAAGGAATATACTGTACATCTGTAAATATTTCACTCTGTATGCTATGCAGTATATACACACATATACAAACACCCCTCATTATCTTTTAACCAGATATGTGAGATTAATTTAAAAAATGGTCAGTGTAATTTTTTTTAAGTAATGTTACTTTTACTTTTCACCGGTTTTCTTCCATTCTGTTTATTACCCCTCTTAATTGTACCTTGTTCTTTATAGAAAAGCAGTAATATAGAAAATCTAAAGAGCACAATTGTTTGGGAGTTCTATACATAGGAAATAGAAATACAGTAGAAGTTAAAATGTATCCCCTTATTCAGTAAAAATGACAAGCAGAACCACTTGATGGTTATGTCTTGACATTACTGTACCTCATTCTGAAACTTGCCTAACAAATATACAGTTGTGTTTATATAAATGCATATGTCCTTATAATGCATATCAATTGCTGAAAAATTTATATAGATTAATGTTCCAGAAGAATGAAAGCCCAGTGATATGCAGTTCATGCATAGAAACAAAGATTGATGCCCCATTCAATCCTTCAAGTTGACATATAAAACAATAGATGTTTCCCTTTGCTCCCAGGCATTTAACAATGCATGGCAACTTCTAAACTTAACTACTTGAAATTAATTACATGATAAATTATAACCAAATTGGAAATTTTACAAACAAAAAAAGTTGGAGAAGATTATTTTTCATCTTTTGAAGTTACTATTCCATGTTCTACCAATTTGTCTTCTATGCTATTAAATGTTACTGTAGATTCCTATGTCCACATTATTTTCCAACTTTGTATGTGTGTCAGCCTTTTTCATTCATTCATTGTCCTTTTCATGTTGGAAGCACTTTTAAGCCACTTCAGGGTTGAAAGGTTTAGCTGGTAACATCACCGTTGCCCAGAGAATGCCCATGGGAAGGTTCCTTTCATGTCCCCATCAAGGAGTTTGAGCGAACGGCAGGAGCTCACCCCATCATATGAGCCCCTGCACTCTTTCTTTTTCATTAAAGTCCATCTTTCATGCTTATTTTCACCATTCATGTTAACAGCTGTTGCCACAGAATTATCTGTCAGTTCTCTTCCATCCCTACCTCTCTTCTGTGATGTCCCCTACAATTTATATTATAAATTCCTTGATTGATGGTAACTGATATATTTTGCTCATGTGTAGTTCTATAAAAAGTATAAAATCATGCCTACTTACATTTACTTATACTCATTTTTATTTTTTAAATTATTAAGACAATTTCTCTACTGTTCTAATTGAGAGACTCTGAACAGTTTTTAACTGTAACCAGTGCAAATGGGTGTGGTGCCTTCTTGGAAGTGCTGAAAGGACTGTGTTGTAGACTGGAGATTGATGATGTCATGTCCCTTCCCCTCTGTTGAGAGAAGCCTTGAAGCTTCTCGGATGGCATTCCTTGGCTGGGGTGTGTAAATATTCATTGGATTTCTTATCTCTGGTAAGTTTACCAAAGAAGAGATCGACATCACATCCATCCAGTCATTGTTTTCAAAGATGCTTCTGTTTCATATTTGGTAATGTTTTTCTTTTCTTTTTACTTTTTGCATGTTAATTGCTTGTTGTATGCTGGAATTTAGATACCTTCTATCCTTGTGGTCTCCAATTGATTTAATAACATTGGAGGAGTGTATGAGATAATTGTTTTTTAGATTACTGAGAAAATGAGCTACTAATTTAATTATATTGAACTTCTACCCAAAAGACTATATATATTATCAACTAGAAAAGACTTTATGTTTTTATTCTATTTCATTTTATTTCTTCTGCACTCTGCACATAATTCTCGGCTTTCTATGTTAAAAGCTTAGAAACCTCTTTTTTTAATCTCTAGGAGTTTGAACACTATTTCTACTTCCAGCTACTTAGTTTCACTTTTGGAACTCCTTATCTGATCTTGAAAAGAGAACAGTGTCAGTGGTGGGATTCAATTTTTTTTACTACTGGTTCGGTGGTCGTGGCTTAGTGGGCGTGGCAGGGGAAGGCTACTGTAAAATCTCCAGTCAGAGGTGGTATTTGCGAGTTCTCCAAACTACTCAAAATTTCTGCTACTGGTTCTCCAGAACTGGTCAGAACCTGCTGAATACCACCTCTGAACAGTGCCTGCTTTTCTGCTGTGAGTAACTGGTTGTATTAGAGGATATTTGCAAAAATGCCTCTTAAGAAGGACTTGAAGGAATTAAACTTGGATGGTCCCAGCACTAAATTTCTTTTGGAAGTATTTGAGAAAAGGTTTTTTATGCTACACGGCACAATAAAAGGGATGAATGAAAAATCGGATTTAAAAAAATGAATTATTAGTATCAGAGCTAAAGAAGATGTGAAAAATATACAGATTAAATTGGATGAGATAGACACAAAGTTAGATTTCCTTAACCAACATTTTGTCAGACCTGCCCCAAAACAATCATTTAGGAAAGCAGACTCTCAACTCCAATTGATTGAAGTGAAAAGAACTTTTACTAAAGATGTTGGTTACCGGAAGCTGAAGCAGAATCTGAAGTTCCCATTCAAAGATACAAAGAGCCAACCCAATGTTCTTCAGCCCTCCCCCTATGTCCAGTCTCTTGCCACCCAATCTGGGATCACTGTCATGTTGTAGAAAACTCTGGTTGTTTAGGATGCTGAATTTCACACCCAGGGCAAGTGGCCTTGAAGATTCCCAGAATAACCGGTACAAACAGCTCAGGTCTTCTTCACATGTCAACTCCCCTTCCCCATTTCCCACCATTAGATACACAGGTTTGGATTTCCCCAAATGCCTCCCCACTCCCTTACTTTTGATGGCAGGAATCCAGCAAGGCATCAGACTGACAATAGAGATCCTGACATGCTGCCCTCCTTGACAAGGACATTAGTTCTGCAATAGAAGAGAGAGAGGAAAAAACAAGGAAAATCAGGGTTCAATCATTTTGGTCAAGGTATTGATTGTGGAAGCATTTGAGTTTGGCAGCTTTAACATGTTTGAAGTCCATCCGCTCCATTTTGGAAGGGGGAAAGTGTTTCCATGCCACCAGATACTGGACCTTCCAATGGTGTTTGTGGGAATCCAGACTGTCCTTGACTTCAAAATGCTGCCCCCTTTGATCATGAGAGGCTCAGGTGGAGGTGGTGACATTAGGCGTAAGGGGGAAAGCTCCTCAGGTTTCAGCAGACTGCAGTGAAAGATTGGGTGGATGAGCCTGAGTGATTTGGGAGTTCGAGTTCCATTGTAACTGGGTTAATCAAGCATTTAATGGGAAAATGTCCAACATACCTGGACCCTAGATTTTTTGAGGGTTACCTGGATTGCAAGCACTTGGTAGAAAAATGCACATTAAAGTTCTTAGGCTTCATGCTTTTTTTGACTGATTGCTTTTTATATGCATTCTTCACGTCATCCAATGATTTTCTAGCCACTGGCCTGATGTTTTGTAATTCAGTCACCCAGTCTCCGAGAGAGGTGACAGAGAGGGTGGCCATGGGTAATTCAGGTATTAAGGCAAAGTCTTGGCCTATGGCCACTTGGAATGGGGTGAAGCCTTTGCTGCTATGGATGGAATTATTGTAAGCTACTTAGGCAAACAGTAGGAGTTCCATCCAGTTGTTTTGCTGGTAGTTTATATAACACCTGAGGTACTGCTCTACAACCCTATTGCTTTGTTCACACACACCATTTGTTTGGGGATGATGCCTGAAATTTAGTCCTGGGAGGTCCCCAAAAGTCCCAGAAATTCCTGCCCAAACTTCAAAATGAACTGCACTCCATGATAGGAGATTATTTGTTAAGAGCCTCATGCAGACATGTTGAAGAAAAAGTTTAGCCATGGCATGGGCAGATGGGATATTTTGGCAGGAAAGAAAATGTATCTGTTTGGAGAATTGGTCCATTATGACCCAGATCACAGTATTTCCTGAGCTCTCAGGGAGTTCTACAATAAAGTCCATTAATTTCTTTCCATGGAGCGCTATTTGTACAGTTAATCCCAAGTTGTATAGCTAAAAGTCTGTACAGTTTAGCTATGCAACAAGAAAGTCCAGTTGCCTCCTGAAAAAGCATCTTTGGGACAACCATGACTTGGATGACTGAAAATCTCTACAGACTTTTAGCTATACGATTTGGGATGAATACCTCATGAATGGTGTGGGAGTAGGAATGGATTTCCAGAGGGAAAATTGCAGACTACAGGAACCAAGAGCACTACTCAAGTAACCCTAAGGACACAAATAAACCTCCAAGTGCTTCAACAACCTTCCAAAAGGATGTAGATTACCAGCTGTCTGCAAGGAATATCAATCCTTCCATTCCCCTCTATCCCTGGAACTTCCTCTTCGTAACATATAGATTGTAAGATTTTGATATGGAATGTTAATGGAGCAAATTTCCCACAAAAGAGAAAAAAGTTATTTCATTATTTGAAAAAAGTGAACTATGATATAATATGTTTGGAATAAACTCATATTAAAGAAATTGACAAAAAGTATTTAGCAAATAACGCCTTAGATCTGGAATTTAATTCTGCTAATTCAAAGAAAAAAGGTTATGGGGTGATTTTGTATATAAAACCCCAACTATATCCACATTTATTGTTTGCTGATGATCAAGACAGATATGTAATTGTGCAAATTGAATTGCAGGGCATAAAAGTTATTTGGTAGGATTATACACCACACACAAAGAAAAAGCTAAGTTTTTTAAACATCTGTCTGAACACTTACTCTCCTATTCTTTTCAGTATTGGTGTGTAATTGGAGATTACAGTGGGGTAGTAATTCCACAACTGGACTGATCAGCTGGTAAAGGAATCAAAGAAACACAGGAAAACTTGATTTGGATTACAAAAAATCATCTTTTCCATAGAGCTGTCTCGAGTGTCCAGGTTGGGAGGAGCTCCAGTCTCGGCTCTCACAGGCTGAGCTTGAGATTGAGGCACGCCTCTCACCATCACGTGGTCCTCCGGGCGCGCCCCAGTTTTTTGCTCAGCCTCGTGGCAGTCAGGCTGGTTTTCCTTTTGCTCCTGGTCGTTCTAGCACCTTGTGTTTTCTTTTTTTTTTTGATCAACTTGGACTCTCAGACAGCGCAGGAAACTGAGGTTTGAGTTCCCTAGGGAGCCTTTTTCTTCTAAGGGGAATTGTTTCACTATCCTTTTAGGAGAATCCAGCGCTCGAGCGCTGCCCCCTCCGATTGCTGCCTTTTCGCTCCGTGCGAAGCTGCATCGTTCTTTCCTGCCTGTTTTTGTTCTTTGGCCGTTTCCCCCACGAACGCCATCTAACCCAGGGAGATGCTTCCCTGCCTCTCCCAGGTACTTCTTTGTGGCCTCGGGCCTTTTTAACTTCTCCTGGGTGATAGCCGCCGCTGGGGATTGCCTCGTCATTGCGCCCTCCATTTGGGCTCCTGTGGCGTCAGCCATCTTGGGAGTGGCAGGAGTCGCCGCCATCTTGTGTGTGGCCGCATGGCCGGGCGCCATTTTTCAGAGGCCTATAACAGGGTTTTTCTTAAGGTTTTATAGGCAGACTCCGGACTGCCTATATCCTTGCCTGTTTGCACTTAGTTTCTATCAGGCTAACCAGGGTTAGTTGGCTCTGTAGCCCTTCCCCCAGCAGGCGAGTTAGCAGCTCTGCCATCCCCCTTCCCGGTCCGTCCGGCAGGGGTAGCTGCCTGGCGTTCAACTTTTGGCTAATTGGCTTCTGGGCTAGGCCCTGCTGTGCAACAGCCTCCTATTTTAAATACAAAAAAATTTTTTGATCAAAAGGGGTGCGAAACGTGCGCTAGGATACCCGGCCTCTACGTAGGCCGCATCCAAACGATGCAACTGTCCGAGGACCCGTGATGGCACTTTACTTTAAAATTTTTGGTTGGTAGCCCCAGGGACGCCTGCCACTGCTCGAGGCCTACCTGCAGGCCGCATTGTGTTTGATTCCTGGGCAGATCCTTGGAATGTCCAAATCCCTGCTGGTACCTTGCAATCCTGCCTTGGTACTCCTCTAGATATAGGAGTCTACTGGCTACACAGTCTCTCCCCAGCAAGGGAGGTAGCAGCTCCGCCATCCCCCTTCCCGGTCCGCCTGGCAGGGGCGGTTTTTGCGTCCATCTTTGGCAAATGGCTTCTGGGCTAGGCCCTACTTCTCAACAACGTGCAAAGCACCTCTGTTGCCCTTGACCTAGGGGGTGCGAAGCGAGTACTGGGTTTCCCGGCCCCTGCTTAGGCTGTGTCCAGCCTTGTTAATCACCTCACGTTAATCAAGAACTTTCCCTCCTTTCTCCTCTCCAGATGGTAGGCGACAATGCATCTCGTGGCACTTCACTGAAGGCCAAGGCTAAGTCTCACCACCTGCGCAAACAAGCACAGGAAACATCCAAAGCCTCTCAAAGGGATCCCCTTAGGCGACACAGGGCCCTTGAAAAGGAGATTGACAGATGCTCTAAGGAGTCAAGCTCTGTGCCTCTGGACCCTTCCAATCCCACTCCCTCTACCTCCACCCATCCTCCCTCCTCCCCTGCTTCTGCCTCTTCATCGCAGCCTGGACAGGCCCCTGAGGCCACCTTCCCCCGCTGCTGCAGGTCTGCGCCCGGAGGAGCCTCACCCACCCCCCATGGTGGAAATCCCCGAAAATCTCAAACGAGCGATGGAGCTGGCCATCCGGCACGGGATAGCACAACAGTTTCAGCAGCTGACCGGTCTGGCCCCTAGGCCTGAGGCCCCGAGGCTCGAGGATCAGCAACCGCATGGTCAGGTAGCTCTCCACGGGACTTGACCCTGCCCTTGGAGATGGAGGAGATGGAGGCCCAGGAACTCGGGGACCCTACCCTCTTTGGGGACGAGGAGGATCTCGAATTGGGGTCTGTCGTAGACAGTGAACTCCTCTCGGGAGCAGGCCCCCAGAAGGGGACATGTCGGAGGACGAGGGCCTCTCTCCAGGCCAGCCCGCGTTTCTGGGGCTGTTTAAACCACATCTATTTAGGTCCCTCCTGTTCAAGGCCAGGAATACCTCGGGCCTGAACCCTCCCCCCACCCAACCCAGCGGCATCGGGGTTCCTCCCGACTCCATTTTCTCCCAGCCTGTGGTGGAAACCGAAGTGATTCCTGTCCCACCCATATCCTCTGACATGGTCCCAAGGCAGCTAGCCTCCTCGGGGCCTCCTCCTCCTCCCAACGCCCAGGACAAGCGGTTTTTCAATCTTGAACCGCAGTTCTCTACCTTGCTCGATCCCCTGTGGGCCAGCCCGTAGTAGGTCTGGCCTCCCGCTCAACTCCCAGCGAATCCTCAAGCTCTCCAGCCCGAGGACAAAGCGAGCTGAACTGGCCCTGCGCCGCGCTCATCTCTCTGATGCCTGGGCGGTCAGGGCCTCCCACGGCCGCGTCTTTTTCACCAGAACCTCCATCAAGTGGCCCCAGCAGCTCAAGCAGCACGCCCCGCAGCTAATCTCAGAGCGCACCAGGATATTGCCAAGATCCTGGCCGCAGCCGAGTTCTCTGCAGACGCCACCTTCCAGGCTGCAAAATTCTCCACCAGGGCCATCTCGTCCCAGGTTACTGCCCGTCGCTTCTCTGGCTCCGCCACTGGCAGGCGGACGTAAAAACAAGGCTAAGCTAGCATCAGCCCCCATCTCTGGGGGAAGCTATTTGGACCGGTTCTCGACCCATTCCTGGCCGAGACCCGCAACAAGCGCAAATATCTCCCTTCTCTTGCTAGGAGGTCTGATTTCAGAGGTTCCTCTCCCTCTTCTCGCCAAGGTTCTTCCCGCTCTTCCTCCTTCCCCAGGTACTACCAATCATCTCCCTACAGGCCTCCTGACCGATCGGAACCAGACAGGTCCGGAGGCACCTCGTCCAGGAAGCCCTCCCGGGATCCGGGAGAGGTTCGTTCCGTCGTTCCCGATAATGCAGTCGCCCCCAGGTGGCTGCCCCTCCCAAAAAAGAAAGAAAGAAAGAAAGAAACAAGTATAAAAACGAGGAGAAGGAGAGCGAGAAAGCCTCCTCTTCAGGCTTCTCGCCTAGTCTGGCTCCACTCTGACACTTAACTCCTGCAAAATCTCTTTCTCTTCAGCCTTGCCCAAACCGTTGGGGAAGCCTAATCCTCATATCTGCCTTACCTCTCCATACCAAGACTCCCGGCAGACCATACGGCTCCCGGACGCAGGCTCATAGTCTGGAGCACCCTTGTCCTCCTCACCTTGCCCCAGGGCATCTGGCTGGCAACACATTTATCCCCACCCCATGTTAGCTGGGGTTCCTTCTCTGGGCCCCCGGCCCACAGCCTCATAATCCAGATACACGGACCCCTTGCCCTGGTCCTCACTACTACCCTTAGTTCCCTCTGGGGCGGTCCTCGGTCAGTTGGCTCTTGAGCAGGGCCGACCGCCTCGCTCTGGGCGGAACCAAACTTGGTCCCCACTAGCACAGGTCACAGTTTGGGAACTCCTTCACGTCTCCCCTCCATCACTCTGACCTGGAGTTCTCTCAGGGGGTTCCCAACAGGGTCTATCCCATAACACCCTAGGGCGTCCCATCGCCACCCTCGCAACGGTGACCCTCCGGTTATTGAGGGCGCCCCTCACTCTGGCTAGGTCTTCTCAGGGAACTTCCATCCTCGCCTCTGCCCGGGCTCCTCGTGCCGGGTCCCTAACAAGGTTTTGGCCGCTCTACCTAGTCTCCTTGCCCCACGGTCTCAGTAAGCATCCGTGGCATCCCGGCAGGGCTACCTTTAGACAGCCCCGTCTCCTTCATCAGGCCCTCTCGTTGAGGCATTCCAACCTCCGAGGGGTTCTCCTGTTGGGCGTGCCCTCCAGCGGGTCATCAGGGTTCCAGGAGAGGTCCCATTCCAGACGGGAGCCCGCCCGCAGGACTAGCCAAGCTTTGGTATGTCCCAACCTGGACACTCGAGACAGCTCTATGGAAAAGGGCGTTGGTTCTTACCTGATACGCTTCTTTTCGTAGAGCTGTTGAGAGTGTCCAGCCCCACCCGTAGGCCGTCTGGTGGGAAACCCTGCTGTTCGACCGAGCAAACTAATATTTTTTTCCTGAGTAAGATGAGAACAGGACCTTCCTTCTCGTCTTCGCAAAACTGGGGCGCGCCCGGAGGACCACGTGATGGTGAGAGGCGTGCCTCAATCTCAAGCTCAGCCTGTGAGAGCCGAGACTGGAGCTCCTCCCAACCTGGACACTCTCAACAGCTCTACGAAAAGAAGCGTATCAGGTAAGAACCAACGCCCCTTCACAAAAAAACTAAAGCTATCATTCATCCAAAAACTGTTTCTGACCATAATCCAGTGTCTTTACATCTTAAATTTGGTCCTCGTTCTTTTAAATGAAGATTAAATGAATCTTTTGCAGAGACCACAGATTGTTAAAGAATGTAAACAGGTACTTCAAGACTTCTTTAATAATAATTTAGGTAAGGGAACCAATTTAACAACAGTTTGGAATGGTTGTAAGGCTTAATACAGGGACATTTTATACAATACAATACAGCAATTAAGAGGGAAATTGATTTTAAAAAATCCAAAATGTGTTACAAGAAATTAAACAGAAGAAGAGGGAACTCCAGAACTCACCAGAAGATTCTAACTTACTTAACATCAAAATTATTGCAACAACAAATTTCTTTGTTTACTTTCAGATGTTGAAAAAAACTTAAGTTTACAAAACAACACTTTTTTGAACATGCAAATAAACCAGGGAGATGGTTGGCATACAACTGAAGAAAACAGACAGAAAAGAAGGGGATAACCAAGCTTCAAAAATAAGAATGAAGAATAAGACTTACATGGATAGCAAAAACATTCAGGCTTTTGGGGAATTATTATACTAATTTATATAAAGAACAAGAAATCTCTTTAGATATTTTTTTAAAGTTTTAGTATTTTTTAGGCAAACATACACAAACACAACATAAAAACATCAAGCCATCTTCCACTTATGTACATACAGTGTGTCAGTCGGTTTACAGATTGTTTTGTGCATCTACTTCATAGTCATCACTTACAATTACTTGTATATGTTCTCATATTATCTATCAAATATTCCTAAATACATTGATATCATTGTTAATCAATCATTTGACTATACTATCCTTTTTATATGTTATAGGATAAGAAAATGCTTCAATAGTCGATAGCCAGACTGGAATTTTCAAATAACATTGCCTTTTAGTCTTCTCCCAATTTAACCATAGAGCCTCCCGTATATAACGTCTTCTGAAGTACCCCTGTGTTTTAGTTCCCTTGTACCATAAGAAGGCATGCCACCTCAACAACAAATCATGTCCTTCTAATGTCAGCAAACTAGTATTTTTTAATGTTATCCATTCCTTAACCCACATCAGATTTGTAGCTTGCTAGTATAACTCCCAATTAGGCAGACCAAATCCTCTTATTCTAGCTTCTTATAAGAGTTTAGTTTTATTCTCGCTTTCTTACCCTGCCATATATATTTCAACATGATTTTATTTAAATCTTCAAAGTAATCTTTCCCTAGCCTAATTGGAATTGTTTGAAACAAATATAAAATTCTGGGTAATATATTCATCTTGATTGTTGATATTCTCCCTATTAATGATAGTTGTAAGTTTTCCCATTTCGCCAAATCTGTCGCTATCTGTTGCTTAAGTTTAATATAATTATTCTCTTTAAGTGTGCTACAACTTGCTGTCAAATGTATCCCCAAATACTTCATCTTATTTGTGACCTGAATTTTCAAAACATGAAATCTTTTTAAATATTATGGAGGAGAATATAAACAACTAAAAATCTTCCTAAACTATTGGAAAACTACAAACATAACAACTTTTGAAATAATAGAATCAATTAAAAGAGCTAAAACAGGCAAAGCTCCAGGACCTGATGGTCTGCCAAGTAGATTCTATAAAATATTTGAAGATCAACTACTACTTCCGATGAAAGATTTAATGAATTCTATTTTGCAGGGAACACTATATGAGACTTTTGGGAGGATGACTACATTTCTTTAATACCCAAAGATGGACTGGATTTAATTTACGTGAAGAACTACAGGCCAATCTCATTCCTTAATAGTGACTACAAACTTTTTACATCTATTTTAGCTGAAAGACTTTTAAAAAGTTTTACAGGATTATACATGCAAAGACCAGTGTAGCTTCTTACCTAAAAGACAACTAAAAGATAATGTAAGAGTAATTTTGAATATAATTGAATATTTACAACAACATAACAACAAACAGGTTGCATTATTCTTTCTGGATGCAGAAAAAGCTTTTGACATTGAACTGGCCCTATATGTTTAATGTAGTGGAAAAGATGGATTCTGGATTGGGCTTTATAAAGGAACTGAAGTCCATCTATACATTCCAGAAAGGTCGAATCATGGTGAACAGATACTTTACAAAACCAGAGAACAAGACAGGAGTGCCCTTTATTATTGATTCTAGTGTTGGAACTGTTAAATAGAGGTATTAGACAGGATAACAGGAATAGGACTACGAATTAAAGCACATAATTACAAATTACATGCATTTGCTAATGACTTGGTACTGATTGTGCAAGATCCTAGTTGATTTCTAAAGTATATATAATGCTAAGATGAATCTAGAAGATGAATATGTTAAAGAATGTATGGTAAGATGGGGAAAATGTTGGCATAATATAACTAAATGGGAGAATGTATGGAAGAAGGGACTAAAATTTACATTAAATTATAGTTTGAAAGAAAACTTTTATGAAGTGATGTATCATTGGTACTTGACCCCAGATAGATTAGCCAAAATGTATAAAGCAGAGGTGGTATTCAGCAGGTTCTGACTAGTTCTGGAGAACCGGTAGCGGAAATTTTGAATAGTTCGGAGAACCGGCAAATACTACCTCTGACTGGAAATTTTACAGTATCCTTCCCCTGCCACGCCTACCAAGCCACACGCACAGAAATGGTACTAACGTTTTTTGAATCCCACCACTGGTATAAAGGGATTTCTAATCTGGAAATGTAGTCAAAATCCAGGTTTATTTTATCATATGTGGTTTTCTTGCAAATATGTGAAAATATATACTGGATAAACGTAACAGTGACAATGCAAAAATATTTATAGCAATAGCACTTAGACTTATATACCATTTTATAGTGCTTTACAGCCCTCTCTAAGCAGTTTACAGAGTCAGCATATTGCCCCCAACCATCTGGATCCTCATTTTACCGACCTCGGAAGAATGGAAGGCTGAGTTAACCTTGAGCCTGGTAGGATTTGAACTGCCAAATTACAGGCAGTTGATAGTCAGCAGAAGTGGCCTGCAATACAGCATTCTAACCACTGTGCCACCTGAAGGTTTTCCTTTAGGTATGGACAAGTCAATTGAAAAACAATTTTGGTTGCAATTCCTTCAAAGCTGTGAGGATTGTACTTGCCAAACACCGGAAAGAAAAAGAGGCGCTGATCGTTGAAGAATGGATTTTGAAATTGATTGAATCAGCAGAGATGGCAAAATTTACTGCTTTGATTGAGATAATGGACTGGATAGCTTCATAAGAGACTGGAAACCATTTGTGGACTTTCTATGTGCTCAATATAATAATAGGTGGTTAACAGGGATTTGAAGATTAGTGTAATGTTTAGCTCAGCCTCTTGACTGCTTTTTCTTGTTTTTTTACACACGTACGCACGTGGATACCTACACATATGTGTGTGTATGTGTGTATCTGCATATGTAGATATAGATATATTTAGAGATAGATAGATAGATAGATAGATAGATAGATAGATAGATAGATAGATAGATAGATAGATAGATAGATAGATAGATAGATAATTTGTAAAAGGGGAGGAGAATGTACTGCTTTTTCTTTTGTTTCAGCCCCCAGCCAGGGTGGATCCAACATCATGTTAGATGTTTGACCACTTTTTCCTCCTTTTCTGTACACTATTTTTCCTTCGTTGTTGCTGTTAGGGTTGGATGTATGTTTTTTGTTTAGTTTAGTTTAGTTTGTTTGTTCTATTGTTTTATATTTTATTTTCTATCATAAAACAATATTTTTTTAAAAAAGAAATTTTGGGCTCAATTGTGGTTGTTAGTTGTGGACTAATTTAATTTTATTACTAATTTAATACAATTTAGATCATATGAGTTATATTTCTTTTCAAGATAATAGTAGTGTTATATATTTGTATTATCTTTCTTTTTCTCTAAAACCATAGTGTGCTCAATTGCTTAATAAATATTTAGCAATGAAAACCTGTTAATTTAAATAAAAAATAGAAATAATAAATATTTGGAGCAGATGCACAATTCACAAGGGTAAAGTGAACTTAGGCTTCTTGGCTGTACTTCATAGCTGTCACAATAAAATAATATATATATTTTATTTGTATACAGTTAGGGACAAGACAAGTTGTATTTAATCACATATATTTAATATAATGCAAGGGTTCACTGAAAGGAAATGTTCTCCTTTTTATTTCAGAGAATAAATAAAAATCAAATAATGGATGGTTTTAAAATGCCTGCTTTCCAAAGCAAGAGTATCCATTGTATCTCTGAACACTTTTCTGAGGTTCTGTTGCAAATTAAAAGGTATAACTTTAACTAAAATAAGTGTGGCATATCATGCCAATTGATATTAGGTTAGCCATGACACTGCTGGTCTTTCACAAGGCCCAAAAAACTGGTTTTGTGCTTGGCCAGAAGCCCTGTGGGTGCGGTATAGTCTTGAAGTTGTTGAGGATTTTTAATGAAACAGCTGCTATGTTTTTTATTGTGTATTATGTATTTTATTGTAAGCCAGCTAGAGTTACATACTGTATATGAGATGAATGGCTGCATACATCAAAGAAAGCCTGATAATTTAATAAATAACTGTATAGTGAGTGTGCGTTTAAATGTTCTGAAGTTCTTTCTTGGGCTTTTATTTGCTTAACATTTTATTGGTGTCTTATTTTGAGCTGGATTGCTGCAATCTCCATAAGTAAATCCTCCTTCAAGAATAATGTTCAGAAGTGCAGTTGGGAGACAAAGCTGCAGAACATTAGTACAGAACATTAGTAGACATTATTACAACATTGATTGGGATGCTTCCTTGCAGATATCATATTCTATCTCAGATTTTATTTCTAACACATAAGATCTTGAATGTTCATGGGCATAAGTACTTGTATAATCTTCCTTTGCTTGTTTGACACAACATGGCAAACAAACGTTGTATATCTTTGATTTAATCATTACAGTGTTTTGATATTTTTCAATTGAACAGATTTTTTTATATTTGTCAAAAGCCTTCATTATATATTTCTACATAAAATAAAAATGAAACACAGGACTGAATTGTTCTAGAAAGCACCTTGTTGACTGCATCTATAAAGATTCCACATTAATAGTAGAGACAGCCTGCATGACTCACATCACAGCCTGGATTTGCAGTAATCTATCTGGTTTCTGTTGATCCTGATGGCAGTTTTTCTTGATAATTTTTAATAATCGATAAATAATTTATTAATGGGATTATGCATGGTTTGAACAGTGTGCAACAATGATTGACCTATATAATTTTCATATTATGCTTAATCTCTGGAAGACATCTAAATTTTTGAACAGTGAAAAAAATAAATAATATTTCTGAAAATAATATTTCTTCAGAAGCCAACTATTTAAATACACTTTATGTCAGTTTAGTTCCCAGTATGCTGTTTCATTGTTCCAAGTAATGAACTCAGAGAGTCAGGATTCTGTCACTTTTTGGAGGTTCATGAAATTCTTTATTGAGTACATCATATCAGCACTTAGAAAAGTGAAGCCAGTTCTAAATTATTTGTCTGAAGAAGTTGGACGTGCTTGTTTCTAAATATGTGAGTGAAAGCATCTCTCTCTCTCTCTCTAATTAAGATATTAAGGTTATAATTATGGCTTCTATTCTGATTGAATTGAGAGGAGCAATCCTAATGTGAGAAGGCCTGTGTGTGTATGTGTATGTGTGTATGTGTTTATTTATATTTATCATAATCATATTAGCAATTTTCTATCCACTGCAGGATGAAGGCCTTTTCTGCATGTTTCCAACCAATACTTTCCTGAGCTTTCTTTTGCCAATTAGGCCCATAATACTTGCTGGTGTCGCTGATCCATCTTGTTTTAGGTATCTTTCATGGACGCTTTTTATCAAGTGGGATCCATTCTATAACTTCCTTGGTCCACCTGCCATCAGTTCTTCTTGCTATTTCCATTTCAATTCTTTTACTCTCTTGATGATATCATATATTTTTGTTTGTTCTATAATTCATGTGCAGATCCTTCTATCTTGTCTTAGAATAGAATAGAATCATGTATCTTTCCATGGCTCTTTGCGCCACTCATAGCTTTTGTATTGATTGTGAAGTTAGTGTCCATGTTTCACTGGCATGTGTTATAGTATACTTACATTTATAAATTATACACACACACACAATACCGCCAAATCATCTCATTTTCTAGCAATGAACAAATATTTGAACACTAATTTATTTTAATTTCCCAAATAATTATATTTACATATTCTACTTTTTATTGGATTATATGTAATGCCAAATACTATACTAACTCTTCTTTTTTTTAACAGCAAAATTTAGAAAGTAATCTTACCAGCCTTATCAAAAGAAACACTGAACTGGAAACACTTTTGGCTAAATTAATTCAGACTTGTCAACATGTAGAGGTAAGTACTAATTCCAGTATATTTAATTCACAATTCTTTCTGAATATGTGACATCCTGTTTTACAGACTTTTAAAATAATCATAATATTACAGTTTGAAAACATGTGTGTTTATTTATTTTATATATACCTATTTCTTTTTGTTTTAACCTTTCTGTCGTGTCTGAGTCTTGGTGACTTTATAGGCAAGTATATAGGCAAGTATACACCTGTTCTGAAGTTGAATATGGACCAAGTCAGGGGTGGGCTGCAAAAATTTTAGCAATCGGTTCTCAGCCCCATTGCTGGATGGGCATGGCCATGGTGGGTGTGGCCGAGTCGGCCTCCTGCACCAGGGCAGGGGGAGATGTTGTTGTCCTCCCTGGGCTCCTAAGGCTTTCCTCAAGTCTCCGGGAGGGTGAAAACGGCCTCCCCCAGGCTCCAGAGGCCTGTTTTTTGCCCTCCCCAAGCCTCCATGCGGGCCTTGTACTTACCTGGCATCCAAAAGGGGCCATGTGAAGACTCCGGGGAGGGGGTAGGCGGGGCTAGCCAGGGGTGAGATTTATTGGTTTGCCGAACTGGTAATTCAAAATGACAAAATTAGCTACCGGTTTGCCCAAACCAGGGAGAACCGGCAGTAGCCCACCCCTGGACCAAATAGATAATTTAGTATCTTCTTTATAGAGCAGTTAAATAAATGTCATGGAAATTTCACTATTGGAAACATATATATAATTTTATATTGAATAAAATATCATTTGTTTACTGTTAACACACTATTTTAAAAAAATTAATAAAAGACAAAATATTTCAAATAATTAAAGGCAGATTATATAAAAACATTCTAATGTATATATACAACTCATTTAATAGCTAAATTATAAAATAAAGGAAAAAATAATTCCTGTTTTTCTAGAATATATTGTCCTAAAGAAAGCAGATTGATCAATTATTTTATGTTAGTATGTTGTTTTAGTTATATTCTCTGGTGGTTTCCTTGAAGTCTGGTAGGAATAAAATTGGAATGAGCAATTGGTAACATGAAATACTTTTGCTTCCTGCAGTAAAGAAGCTGTAAAGGAATTCATACATGATGACAAGTGAGCCCAAGAGATTTCACAACATCCTGGCATGAACTAACTGTATGCTGTAAAATATTCTCCATAATTCTTTGTGGTACACACAGGCTCTTTAACAAATAGATTAATGTGGACAGGATTCCCTGGAGATAAAAAAAAAATTGAGCTTCATAATTAAAATGCATTATTTCCAGTTTTAACTCTAGCTATATTTCCTGAAGTGTCACACGGCTTCTATTTTACTCTGACAGTCATATCAAAAAAGTAAATTCAATTGCTAATATAGCATTGCTATCTATCTATCTATCTATCTATCTATCTATCTACTGCTCATCTCACTACAAGTTTATATATAACTCAAGAGAAAAAATCCAGTGATAATTTATTAGTTTTCCATAAAATATTCAGTTGGTTAATTAAGATATATACAGTAATTTTCTATTAGAAGCCCTGATAGTACAATGCAATAGATGCAGTATTGCTGTGCTGCCCCATTCCGTGTCACACACACACACACACACACAGAGAGAGAGAGAGAGAGAGAGCAAGAATTCTACAGATGTTTACTCAGACCCCACAATCAGGTCATTAGAAAACACTGCCATTCCACAGGTTTGGATTCCGAGCTCAGCATGGCAAGAGTCAGTGGGAAAAGAGTCCAACAGCACACATGAAGTCCAGGAAATCAATCCATGAATCAAACAGGTCAGGATATATGGCACAAGCACACAAAGCACAGAACTCGGCATGTTGCTCCAGCAAGGCTCAAGTCCGTGGGGCGGGATTAAATAGGTGATGTTGGTACAGCCCTTCACAAGAGGTGAGGTTGCCTGCTTGCAAGTAGTCTAGCCGACCAGCATTGTGCTTATCTCCTCTCTAACCTAGGTGTCCTTGGATCAGGAGGATGTGTAGACTCCTCTTCCTCCTCCAAACTTGCATCCAGAAAGGGTCGGGGCAGTAGTGGGATTCAAAATTTTTTTACTACCGCTTCTGTGGGTGTGGCTTGGCGGGTGTGGCAGGGGAAGGATACTGTACAATCTCCAGTCAAAGGTAGCATTTGTCGGTTCTCCAAACTACTCAAAATTTCTGCTACCAGTTCTCCAGAACTACTGGTTCTCCAGAACTGAATACCACCTCTGGTCTGGGGGTGGATCCATGACAATTTCAGGGTAAATCTGCCCACAGTTCGGAGTTCGATCTTGATGGGGCTTGAGGTTGACTCAGTTTTCCATTCTTCTGAAGTTGGTAAAAAGAAGAGCCAGAATGTTAGGGGTGATATGCTGATTCTGTAAACTGCTTAGAGAGGGCTGTAAAGCCCTTTGAAGTACTATGTAAGTCTAAGTGGTATTGCTATACTGTAATTTTAT
Source organism: Pseudonaja textilis (assembly GCF_049901715.1). Classification (NCBI taxonomy): domain Eukaryota; kingdom Metazoa; phylum Chordata; class Lepidosauria; order Squamata; family Elapidae; genus Pseudonaja; species Pseudonaja textilis. The sequence continues at coordinate 12,091,594 of NC_141997.1, forward strand.
TATAAAAGTAAATATGGCATAATTATTTTTTTACTTTAAATTTAAATCAACTTATCATCTAAAAAATAACGGATAGTGATTTATACATAACTCTAACATTGAATTATAATAAAGGACTCAGAATTTAATGTGTGTGCCCTAATCAGTGGTGGTATTCAAATAAAGTTGCCACCAGTTCAGTGGGTGTGGCTTGGTGGCCGCGCTTTGTGCGCATGCCAAACATGCACTTTGCGCAGGCACAGAGTGATGCTGGTTGCTGCTGCAGCTGCGCGCAGCGCTATTCTGTGCCGCGCAAAGCAGCTGCACTTTGAAAGTGAGTATGGGAGCCTGGGCGGGTGAATGGGCCAAACACAGAGCAGCGAAGAGAACCGGTTCAGTCTCCACTGCTCATCGTCGCTACCAGCTCTCCAGAACTAGGCAGAACCGGTTGAATACCACCACTGGCCCTAATGCATATTTTTCTAATTTCTGTGTAGCAAACAAGCACAGTAATAGCATAAGAAAAATGGAAGCACTCAATACTTCCAAATGTGTGACTACTGACAGTTTCGGGACTTGATCTGGAAGATGCCCAGATGGGAGAAAGTTGATAAGTGACAATTCAAAGTTAAAAGTAGACTACCTCTTCCTAAGCTACTTTTGGCCACAATGCAGTGTTAAATGCAAATTAACATATTCAGCTCTGTGGTCTTAATTAACCTATTCATAGCTGCTGCCTGTAACTGACAAGACTATAATTAGTTTTATACTTTCCATTTTTGCTTGTCCCCGAGTGGCTCTGGATTGGAAGCAGGAGCACACTAGGCAAGAAGCCATCCTGGCACATTTCTTTTGAAGTATATTTCCCATTGTGTGCCTGTTTACTTTCTTGTAATATTTTCTAATAAATATAAATGCAAAGAATTCTCTTCTTGCTTATTATCCCATGGGTGGGAACAATCATTTCAAAGGGTGGCAGAGTATAGTAAAAGGGCTATATTTGTCCTTTTACCCACCTTCCTCATAATTTGAGTTCCAGAAATCTTCCCTACCATTTGAGCTTGCATAACTGTTTGGAATTGCAGCCTTCTGATGCTGAAAAACAAAAGAAAGTTGAAATAAAATTGGAAGCACAATCACAACTGCATCATTTAGCATCTGAGTTGTCAGTCTCAGTTGTGATTGCTAAATAACTAAGGAGCGATGGCGATTCAGTGGTTAAAATGCAGGCTTCCTCTGACCAAAGCCAGGAATTCAATCCTGACCAGCTCAAGACTGACTCGGGGTCTTATCCTTCAGAGGTTGGTAAAATGACCCAAATTGTTGGGGCCAAATATGCTGATATTTGTAAACTGCTCAGAGAATTCTATAAAGCAAGGGTCTCCAACCTTGGTGACTTTAAGCCTGGCAGAGTTCAACTCCCAGAATATCCCAGCCAGCTTTGCTTTGCTGGCTGGGGAATTCTGGAAGTTGAAGTCCTCCAGGCTTAAAGTTGCCATGGTTGGAGACCCCTGCTATAAAGCACTATGAAGTGTCAGATAAGTCTAAGTGATATTGCTATAGTGCTATTGCTAACTAAGGCTTATCTGTAGAGTAATTCTGGGAAACTTTTGAGAACTCTCCTACTTGGCCCAAACAAAGTTGGAGCAGGGATCAAACTTTTGAATGGCTTTTAGGTGATAGATAAAACCATGAATTATCTGTCAAAATAATTGACTAAATAGTTTTTTAAAAATGGGTCAGGTATTACACGAATACTGTATATAATTGGACACAATCACAATATCACGAAGTTTGAGAACCCCTGTGTTACATTGTTAGTCTTCGGCAAATGCAATAAAATCCTATTAATCCTGGCCCACCAACAAAGTTTATGGAATTATGAATTTAGGTGTTTTATATGTGCATTATAATACTTTGGAACACTGATATTTGCCTGTGGATTGGATTTCAGCCATTTTCTAACTTCTAAAATAACTATTTTCTTTTTCGTAATGGCTAATATTTTATAAACTATATACAAAGAAGCTTCCTTTTTAATTTGAGTTTTCACTCAGTAATTCTTCTACAGTAAAGATGCAGCTGCCATCTTGTAAGCAGATGTGTTATTTCTCCTCAATCTTAATTTTTTAGATTGTTTGTCTCTTGCCAAAGGATAACAGCTGCATAGGTTATATATCATTTCATACCATTCCTCTTAAAATCATAATAAATAGTTAAATTCATTTTCTTTTAAGTGTTACTATTACTATTTGAGAAATCTACAGCCATTTCTCCCCCCCCACACACACACACATATGTATATTTAGAATAAGAATAACAGAGTTGGAAGGGACCTTGGAGGTCTTCTAGTCCAACCCCCTGCTTAGACAGGAAACCCTACACCACTTCAGACAAGCGGTTATCAAATCTCTTATTTAAAACTTCCAGTGTCAGAGCATTTACAACTTCTGGAAGCAAGTGTTATTTCACTGATTAATTGTTCTGTCAGGAAATTTCCCTTTAGTTCTAGATTTGTCTCTCTCCTTGATTAGTTTCTAACCATTGCTTCTTGTCTTACCCTTGGGTGCTTTGGAGAATAGTTTGACTGCCTCTTCTTTGTCTCAGCCCCTGAGATATTGGAACACTGCTATCAAGTCATCCTTAGTCCTTTACATCAGACTAGACATAACCAGTTCCAGCAAACGTTCTTTACATGTTTTAGCCTCCAGTCCCCTAATCATTTTTGATGCTCTTCTCTGCACTCTTTCTAGAGTCTCAACATCTTTTTTACATCATGGGACCAAAATTGGATGCACACACAAATATAAATGTTTCACTAGCTGAGGCATAGTATTTACTTAAAGAGAGCTCCTTTAGGCAATTTATATTTACAATAAACTAGCAAATGTGACCACATCCAGAGCTTACCAAATTATGGTTTGTGAAATATTGTGTGCTAATTTGAGGCATAAAAATGTAGTTTGTATTTAAACTTGACATTCCAAACCAAGGAGTGATTATCTTATTTATATCAGTGAGAAACCAGAATATTAAAGAAGAGTGAAAAAAGAAAATAAACATGTTCCCAAGACATTTCTTCCTGTCTTCTTAAATTATGAAAACTGATCATGGTGTCAAATGTGTTTTTATATATTGATAGCAAACAATTATTAATGGTTTGGTGGGTTTCTGTGGAGAGAACACCATGATGGCCTGAAGTAATTTCCAAGTGGCAGTATATTTCAAATTCTTCATCCTACCAATTACAGCCTTCCTGCAGTTGAATGACATATGAATCATGAAAATAATTACTTAAAATTATTTGCACCCACATGTTGACAGTAATTATTATAATCTTGTCTTAATTCATTTTGTTAATCTCTAAGGCCAGAGTGCCTGTATTGAGTTTGTCCAGAGTGTAACCTAGGCAATTAAATATTGTTGATGCCTAGCTATTTTTCTCAAATTTTCACTTATTTATGTCTATGAAAATTACTCCTACTTACATGGAGTTTTCTTTGCCTTAGACAGACAGATAGAACTGGCTGGAATTCCAGACAATTTTAAGGTCAGATTACCTCTAATTCAGCTATTACAACATCAAATGGTAGCTCAGTGGCTGTGGAAGGACTCCTGAATCAAGATATACAGTATTTCAAACTAGGAGTGGACTTTACAAAGAAATGCAAGAATTTGCAAATGTGGATTAATAATATTTGTAATATATATTAAAATAGAGTATATATCTTTATATTCTAAATATAAATATACTAAAACTTTGTTCAGTTCATACATTTTCTCAAGATTTTACATGTGCTCTTGGGTTCCTGTGTATATATCTTAACCATTTAGAATTTCAGATCTCTAATATATTTTTTCTGTAAGAAAGAAGAGTAAAGAAGGTAGATTTCAGTGCATCTAAGATAAGCTCCCATACAGCCTATCTTAGAAATTTTGAATGAAATAGCTCTAACATTAAAATCAATAGCTGAGAACAAATGCTTTGATTAGATGGGTGCATATTGTTTTATATCATTACAGATAATAAACAAAATACCCTTTTGTAAGAAAAGAAGGATTTAGGTAGCTATAAGAGCCAATGTAAAATTAGTGTTTTTGCATAGTCGGTATTTCTGACAATCTGAAGTAAATGTGTAGATATTGTTCCATATTATATATTCAAATATATGCCCCTCCTTATATTTAATCCACCCTCTCCTTACAACTCTTCAAAATGTATCAAGAAAGAAGCTGAGCTGAACCCCTAAACTTTAAACATATCATCTTGATATCAAAATAACCCAACAGTGTTTCCTCTCGGATCATTAGCCACTGCTTTTGGCTAGTGACAAACTTGTGCAGCAAAAATTCAAAACCGAGCTATTTTTTGCAAGCAGCTCTGTTTTGTTACAAGAGGGAACTTGCATTTTTTGGGTTTTAAACCTATTGGCCAGATCTTCCCTTTTGAGCATTGCAGCAGCCATTGAAGAAGCTTGTATTTTTCATGAAGAGCACAAGCCAATCATATCCATTTGGTTATCTGAGCAGAGATCAGGGATCCTTTCTGTGTCACTTGGTAAAGGACTGCTGGAAATACGGACACCATCTCCTTCCTCTATATTGTGTATGTTGGTCCAGCAAGGAGGAGAGAATGTTTTGAAATGTGTTTGGCATTTATGAAAATCCTGCATTATTTAGTCAAGAATGAAATTGTTTTAGTCTGTTGCACAGAACATAATCAGAACACAGCTGTGGAAAAACCAGGAACAATTAGCCAGAGAGAATGGGGAGGAAACCTGTTTTCCTGGACTGCAGCTGATTTAAAAGACATAATTTTAGCCAATGTTTCCTAACCAACTGTGAGATAACATACATCATTCTTAGATTATACAGCACCGGAAAAGCAATTTTTCTCTAGGTCTTGAAACTCAGCTGTGCTTGTTCTATTTATATGAAAATACTTTTACATTAGTTATAGACATCTATTTTAACATGGTTTCAGGATCCACATACAAGGCTTGGGTCAAAAGAGATGGTTTGTTTTAAGTCCAAGTTCTCTAAACCCTTGAGAGCAAGGTGAACAGGTTATCTTGATAAAGCTGCCCGCAATAGGGCTGCAAACCTCATTTATGGAAATCTTCAGGGCAGGATAACGTTAAGCTGACAAGGAGCACTAGTGCTATTTAAGATACATTGCAATCTCCTTTCTTATGTGCTAGTCAAATCAAAAATGTTGCAACCTCCTTTTAATCAAATCAAAAAGAAAAGGAGAATGTAGGAAAGTGAAACAGATGGATGTTTTAAAGAAGCAAAATAGAATTTAATTACAGATAATGTATTGCCAGTATTTTCAAAAGACTTCTGTCCTGTAACAAAGATGTCTTTTAAGTCCAGTCACAATGGGTCTCTGCCTTCAGTTTCCATGAAATAGACTAAGACAAATCTCTTGTTTGTGGTTGAGCAAAATTTAAAACTATGCTTGCAGCCTGTCCCCCAATACACTACCTTAAATGATAATAGGGCTTTGTTTGTGGCAAAACAAATCATTAATGTTTTCTGTGTTTTCCTTATGTGGCACAGCACTGTCCTTTATCTTTTTTTTAATTACAAATTTAAATTTTGGAACAGTTAACTCTGTCTCAGAGAAACAGAAGAAGCAGTAGTACTATAAAGCTTTTGCAGGTAGTCCTTGACTTATTACCACAATTGGACCCAGAATTTAGATTGCTAAATGATACAGACATAAAGCAAAATAGCACATGATTACATCATTTAGCAACAGCTATTCTGGCATTCCCCATTGTAGTCATTATACAAAGGCAGGTAGCCATTAGCTGAGAAGCTGCCCCAATCTTGTCAAGCCAAGCCATTCCAAGCTTGGTTCCTTCCAGCCCTGAACCTCAGTAAAGTGAGAAACTGCCTCCACCTCTCTCCAGCCACCTAGCTGCTACCCATCTCTGCCTTTTTTGTCATCCTGCATTCTGCTTTACTGGGCAGCAAGCAGCACCAGAACCACGTGGTTAAGGGATTGCAAGAAGCCTCTGAGCCATCACATAGCTTGAAACCATGGTCAACCTGCCTCAGCATTGCAGCTGAAGCAGGTTGACAAAGCTTCAACATCCAAGAAGCCCCAGCAAATGCCAGCAAACATGCATTCACCCAGTTGCCTTCTCTCCCAGTTCCGTTTGGTGGCATTTTGTCTTTTGTACCCAGCTGCTGAAACAGGCGCTTCTTGGTGGTTTTGTTCTCTCCTTTTTGGATTTGTGGTCTAGGTTCTCTGCTGACCACTTTCTACACGGGGCTCCCCAGCCTGCCCAAGCAGCACAGTGCCAGGCCGCAGACTGGGGAGGGCCTAGCAACTGCCAGCAAGCGTCAGTAAGCATTCGTTTGCCCAGCTTCCATCTCTTCCAGTTCCCTACACTGACCTGTTATGGCTGAAGCAGAATCAATTTACAACCTTTGTTTGTCTATCTTTCACTGCCTTTGCAGTCTCTTTTTCAAATCCATGACCACCATGTCACCCTGGACACTTCAGCTTTTCTGGTTTTCCAATTTGGCCTAGCAGCACAATACAAATATAAATGTCGGTTAGTGGGAAGGCTGGAAACTGTTTATCTAATGAAAAAATGCCAGAGGTTGGCTTGTGCTTCCTGCATGTAGTTCTCTGGGACAACCAGGGGTGGGATCCGACCGGTGTAACTACCGTTTCGGTGATTTACAATTTGCACATGTGTGTAAATCGTTGTCATCTTGCTGCCTGGACTGCTAAGCAGCACTGCACGTGGGTGCACAGCACTCGAAAAACTCCTTTTTTACTGCGTTTTCAACTGCAGCTGTGCCACACAAATCAGCTGAGGTTGAAAAACCAGGAAATAAAGGTCAGGTAAGTGCCAGGACACACAGGTGGGCCAAAACAGCAGCAGACATAGAACCGGTTTTATGTCTGCTGCTCTTCAGAGCTACCAGTTCTACAGAGCCAGACAGAACCGGTAGAATCCTACCCCTGGGGACAACCCTCAGAATTTTCCCATTGGGCCAAATCCTTGCTTTGGCTTCCTGGGTGCTGTAGCTTGCTGGTAATGAAGGGGCTTCTTTTGTGCCATGTACGAGGATGAATTCAGGAAGATGAAACTTCCAGAAGTAGCTTTATGCTGCACCAAGGCTTAAGAGTTTCTTGCAGTCAAAGAACTGCGTGTGCCAAGAAGCCTCTGAGCTGCAGCATGGCAAGCAGCTGCAAAGCCATTACAGATATTATAAATATATATATAATCATGAAGTTATAAACAATTAATAGCTATGCACTTATTATATTATTTCTTATAGCTTATTGATCATTTAATCAGTGATTACACAGAGTTTGGCTATGTTCTTTAAATCACTTCAGAATAGAAGTGTCTTGACGGTTAGTTGGGTTGAGAATCTCTATGGTTATGTTTTGATTGAAATTCAAATTATTTGCAGTGACTGTTTGATAAATTGTATAATACTAGATATGTTGGTGTGAAAGGAATACATAAGTCTAAATAGTAAAACAAGAAAAGGGAATTTGATATTGTTATTGTTTTGTCATCTCAGTAATGAATGAGATAGCCACCATTTGGGGGGAAAATTACAACTTCGTCTGGAGAAAATTAGACAGGAAATGATATGTAGAGGAAATAAAGAATGAGAAAATTATATTGCAGGAAATCAAAATTACATTCATTCAGTATTCGATATCACCCATATATTATAATAGTTACTTGTATCAATATTATCTGATAAAATATATTGTTTTCAAGAATTCAAGCATTCATTCAAGTTTAAGAGCATTTTAAAAACATGGTTATGAAACAATGCAACTTTGTTAGCTTTATCTTGTTTTGAATGTTTCTAAATTTATTCAGTGCAATGCTTGATCTCTTCTTTAGGTAAATGCGTCTCGACAAGAATCCAAGCTGATGGAAGAATGTGACCTGCTTATAGAAATAATCCAGCAAAGACGTCAGATAATTGGAACCAAAATCAAGGAGGGAAAAGTAAGAATATTATCTTTGAGGTTTTGAAATAGATTAAAATTCTTACTAAATGGTTTATGCTCTACAAAATTTCTAATTTCTTACTTAAAATGCACATCTTGAAATCCCCTTGACAGTCGCTTCATTTATTTTCCTGTTGTCTGAATTTATTAAATAAACATTTCAGTCTTCATTTAAAATCTGTTGAATGCCTGTTGAAAGATACCATCTTATGTTATTTTATCTTTCTATTATAAGACACTTTATATAAATAATAACTGTACAAATGATATTTGCAAGGGAAATTCTGTTCTATTCACCAGAATAGTTTATATAATAATATTCTAAAATATTTATGCTTTAATTGTTTGAAAAATTTCTTAGGGCAAAAATTGTCTATAAAATAAGAATTCATAACTTATAACCATCTACATAGATGATATTAATAAGTACTATATGCTTTATATAAGTACTATAATCATCTATTAAAGACACTTACACAAATTAACTTTCTTAGTTTGCTCTGTAAGAAAGCAAGTTCATGAAGCATATTGAAGGAAGTTGAGACCATTAGTGTTTTACAGAAGTAAAAATTTAATGAAATATTTATTGTAATGTAGAAGAAGCTCAAATTAAATAATTATTAATTCTATGTCTTCAGTTCTCCCTCTGGTCCGATCCAACAGGGGGTGCCTAACCGCAACCTGATTGGTCACCAGTTTGACAGCTCGGTATAAAAGGAGCTGTCAAATGGGCCAACTGTTGCCTCATGGCTGAGCTGAATTAGCGTTGTAAGCGCGCGAAGCTTAAATAAAGCTTGAGCAACCAAGCAAGCCGTCTTGCCTCAGTTTGTGAGTGTGTTTGCTTCCAAGAACAAAACAATGGCGACGAAGGTGGAAATGGGAAACTCCTAGAGGCCCCTGGTCCCATCTGCATATTGATTTTGCTGGGCCCTTTCAAGGTCAAACCTTTTTAATTGTGATAGATGCCTTCTCCAATGGGTGGAAATATTACTCATGGCCTCACCACAGCTGAGGCCGTAAGCATTACATTACAAAAGATATTTGCCACCCATGGGCTGCCAGACCTAATTGTTTCAGATAATGGTCCTCAATTTACATCCAGGAGTTTTGAAGTATTCCTTATAGGGCTGGGGTTGCTCCTTGGTTGCTCCTTTCAATCCTTCTAGTAATGGCTTGGCAGAATGAGGGGTAAGGTCAGCAAAGGAGGCCCTGGCAAGAATGGGCCCAGGTCCATTGCCAGCAAAAATACCCCAATACCTATTCTGTCAGCATACAACCCCATGCCCTTCTACCAATTGCAGCCCTGCCGAACTATTAATGGGCCAATGGCTGAGAACAGTCCTAGACAGGCTGTTCACTTGCATGCCTGAGAAGCCTCTGGATTCATCCAGCAATCCTAGGGGGTTTAAGGAAGGGGACCCAGTTTATGCTAGGAATTTCTCAGGCAACCCCCTGGGGCTACCAGCCACCGTTACAAAGGTAACAGGGCCTTGTTCGTATATATCAAGCTGGAGGATGGCCAGGCATGGAGACTGCATATTAATCAATTAAGGGGGCAAGGGAGTTATAGGTCTGTGGTCCCTATCCCAAGAGAAGATGAGAATCCTTCGCTAGCTGAAGCTGGGCCTACCGCACCAGTAACACGCCACCAAACAAACCTACCAGAGTCTCCAGCAGTGCCACCAGTCAAGCTGATCCCAGCAGAGATCCCAGTGCTGACTCCTGAAGCTCCAGCATCAACAACTCCGGCACCAGCAACTCCAGCCTCTTCCAGAAAGCCAGCACTGGGCAGATCAGCAAGGTTCCGCTGCCGCCCAACCTACCTCATGGAATACGCATGTGCCATCGAGATGAGAAGGAGTGCTATATCTTCAGTTCTCCCTCTGGTCCGATCCAGCAGGGGTCGCCCAGCCACAACCTGATTGGTCACCAGTTTGACAGCTCAGTATAAAAGGAGCTGTCAAATGGGCCAACAGCTTTTGCCTCATGGCTGAGATGAATTAGCATTGTTAGCATATGAAGCTTAAATAAAGCCTGAGCAACCAAGCAAGCCGCCTTGCCTCAGTTTGTGAGTATGTTTGTTTCCAAGAACAAAACAGTTAATAACTATACTACACATATTTCTGATGTAAATCTCTGTGCAAGGTAAATCTCAGGTACTACTCAAGCTTGGTTACCTAGCTAACTTTGAAATCAGTTTCAACGTGATCCTTTGTTTCTCTGCTTGTTTGTGTATGTATGTGTGTGAAAGGTGGGGGGGGGGACACACATATGCAAGCTACTTACTGTAGTCCTTTACTGCTAAAGTAACTTGAAGAAATCAACAAACTCTCCTTGTGTGAAAAAAGCTTTGACAAGAAATAACATTAGATGCAGGTTAAGTGGGCAGGTTAAATGGTTCACTTAGCTGTCAAGATACTCCAAATAATTTAAAATAGAAAGCCCTGCAGGCAAGGGCTGTTTCAAGGACCATGGTTCTCTAGGTTATTGTTTGACAAGTCCTGAACTTCTTTACATATTAACAAAGTTCAGATCCCCCCAGAATTCCACCTGACAACCTTCTGTATAATCTCCTTGGTTACTTAACTGTAGAGCAAATGCATATTCTACCACCAAAGTTCGTACACTTTTTACAGAATCAGAAATGCTGTTCCATTCCAAACTTTACGTTTACATTAAAGGAAAGGATGAGATTTTTTTATTATTATTAACAGATGTGCTCATTACTGTACTTCATGCTTTTTGGAAGGGGGAAGGGAATAGTTTAACAAACCCGATACATTCATTCCCAAACAAGGTATGTACACCAGTGAGTGGTCATGACAGCCATTTCCAAATAAAGACAGTGTGTCTTGCATTGTTCCAGCAAATTAAGCAGGTGTTTCTACCAGCTGCTTTAGCAGTATTAGTATGTAGTTAAGCAGTGAACATTGTATATTTTGGAATTAAAATTTCATACAAGTTGTCCACTTTCTCAGCCTAATGTCAGTAAAAGGCACTACAGTGTCTGTAAGTGTATTCGAAATAAAGGCCTAGTATCCACATGCTAGATTTATAGGACTGTTTTTCCAAAGTATCAAGCCTTACCAAGTTGCAGGTAATTTCAGGAGTTCTTTTGTTTCTTTAGTGAGGAATGTCAAAGATTCAAATCTACATGATTCAGAAAATAGGAACAGATGAGTCAGGAGATCTTGTTTTTGTTAGCAATATAGGATGCTTGAGTTGAAAATAAATACACGTAGTTCTCAACTTTAGAGACAATTTCTTTAGCGACAATTCAAAGTTTAATGGCATGGGAAAAGGTGATTTACAGCCAGTCTTTACCCTTAAAGCCTCTGCAGCATCCACATGGTCATGTGATCCAAATTTAGGCCTGCAATTGCATGTATTTATGATGGTTGTAGCACTTTGGAGCCATATGATTGTCATTTGCAACCTTCCCGGCTGGCTTCCAACAAGCAAAATCAACAGGTTCAATGTCAAGTCAATCTGTTAAGTCAGATTCACTTAACAACCACATAGTTCACTTAACCACAAAATTCACTTAACTGTTTAACAGTTGTAACAAAAAGGCCATAAAAGTGAGAATGGTTCACTTATCAACTGCCTTGCATAGCATTGGAAATTCTGGTCCCAATTTCTATTGTACGTATGAGAATCGTTGCACTGGATTAAACACACAGGATTTATTTAATATGCCATTCTATTCCCAGAATCTCAATGGAAAGCTCCTAAGCAAGATACGAGAAAAAAAGTTGTTTTTATTGTTGGGAGAATTGCAATCTTGAATGTAATGAAATGTAGGTTCTTGTCAGGTTACTAAAGGAGGCAAGCACTAGAAAAGATTGAGGTGGCCTTTATGTTCTGTTACTCTTCCATTTCAGATAGAATTCAATACTGTCTCAGTAGGTTCATCTGAAACATAGTTGCAGTGAAAATAATCTACCAATTCAATTAGATTGGCTGTTAAATAAATGTTTAGCATTGCAATGTATTGAATATTAAAAGTGAATTGGAATTAAAGCGTTCCATTTGTATCACACTGATTATGTACCCACTTTTGTTAATATACCAGGCTTAGCGGGGCGGGGGCGGAATCCTCCAGGAAAAGACATTTCCAAGAACGAAGATTTATTTTATAGTCAAATTATTCCTTTTGTTCTGAGGTCAAGAATTAAAGCACCTTGGAAATCACAGTAGAGCATCCAAGAAACAGAGCCTGATGGCAATTGAGATTTCTTATTATTAAAAAAAAATGAAAGAAAGCTGTGATTATTTTGGATTACCCCACTCTGGATAATATTAAAAACTTCCTTAGAACTTAGGCTCCTATTGAAATAGAAGAGGAAAGCAGTTGAGCTGTTTCCTTTAGTACTCAATTTGAGTTATAGCTATGGTCTTGAGCTATAGTCAAATATTAATGCCCATTTTTGTGTCCAAAAAAGTAACAATTTTCTTCTTTGCTCCAGGTTGGGAGACTGAGAAAACTGGCCCAGCAGATAGCTAATTGCAAGCAGTGTATTGAACGGTCCACCTCTCTCATCTCACAGGCTGAGCAATCTTTGAAGGAGAATGATCATGCACGCTTCTTGCAGTCGGCTAAAAATATAACTGAAAGGTAATGCCATAAATTGAAGAGTTCTGAGAATTAGATAACCTTGCTAACTAACCATTTTCTTTATAATATGTCAATTGGATGTTTAAAGGAGAAATCAAATCTTTGGGATGCTCAAAAAAACCCACACATCTAAAGTAGTGTATAATGTAGGTATAAAACATCAACATATCCAACAACTGGTATACAGAAGCAAAATGTCAAAGACAGATTAAGAAACATCATTCTAGAAAAATGTTAGAATACTTCCATATAATTGCATATTATGGCGGTGCTATGGCTCAGCAGTTAAGATCCGGGAATTGTCAGCTGGAAAGGTTTCAGACCCAAGTTCCACGCAATGGGGTGAACTCCCATCCTCACCCTAGCTTCTGCCAACCTAGCAGTTCAAAAGCATGCAAATGCAAATAGATAAATAGGTACCACTTTGGTGGGAAAGTAGCAGCACTCCGTATCGGCATGCTGGCCAGAGGAGCACAGAAAATGTCTTTGGACAGTGACAGCTCAATGGCCTTGAAATGGAGATGAACATCACCCCATATAGTTGGCAACAACTAGTGGAGTAAAATCCACAGGGACTCATTTACCTTTTCTTGCAGTCTTCCATATTTTTATGCTGTTAAAACTCTTCCTGTGTTTATATATTTGTTTGTACCCTCAAATGGCATTCCAAATGGTGCATTATACAATGATTTTTGAATTGCTAATTGCTAACCTGAAGAATGTGTAAAAATCCAGGGTTCATTAGTCCTGTGGAATTGAAATTTTAAATGTTCAGGCCAGTTTTATTTGCAAAATTGTGGCAGTTGCAACATCCCTGCAATCATGTGATCATGATTTCTGACACTCCCTGCCAGCTGTCCACAAACCCAGCCAGTGGGAAGGCCAGCAGAAAGTTGGAAATCAAGTCCATTCTCACTGTTTTTTTGCCTGCCTGTGATCTTTTCAGTTTATCTGCTTAAGTAACAAAATATTGACTCATTATTGAAGTTAGTTCAATAACTAATTAAAATGCACTCGGTTGTAATGAAGTTCAGTCTTGAGAGTTCAGATTTTAGATGACAATTCTTTTTCTTGGGAGCATTTGAAGCTTTTTACCATTTCATGAATGGCAAATTAGCAAAAAAATACTGAAATGTATACCAGTCACTTTTAGGAGAAAATACAGTAAAGTAACATTGTTCATGGATTCCATTATAAAGATCACAAATTCAGTTCCCAGCAGCTACAAGCAAGCAGGCGGTACTTCATGGTATTAGGTAACTTTCTACATTCTAGTTCAGTGGTCCCCAACCTTTTTTGTACCAGGGACCAGTTTCACGCAGAAACACTTTTTCAAGGAGGGGGGGGGGACGACACTTTTTCAAGGGGGGGAGGGGGAGGAGTCCGAGTTTGGTGGTTTGCTTGCAGACGTTTCATTACCTGACTAGATAACATCTGATGTTGTTACCTAGTCGGGTAATAAAAAGTCTGCCAGCAAACCACCAAGTTCAGGGAGCGCCAATACCTCCTCATTGCAACCCTGAGCGACAGATATTCTCTTCTATTGGGACATTTAAAACAGAGGGTTTCAGCTGCAGATTCAGGAACTGCGCCGGGCTGAGGAGCGCCTTCAAAATTGAGTGCTGGGCGGCGGCGGCCCACAGCTGTCTCCGCGGCTCAGGACAAGTCCCTGCAGGATGGCTGAGAAGCTCCGCCTCTCAGCCCTGCCTCCCTCAGGTGTCTCCCTCCCTCCCTCAGCCTTATCACTCAGGTGTCTGCCACGTTCCTCTCTCAGTTGCTCTCTCGCTCCTCCACCAGCCCAGGAAGAAACTGCTTCAAAGAAGCTGGCAGGGTGGCTTTTCCTGTCAGCGCAGCTCCTCCAAAGCGCCCGTTCACCCCCACCCCGCCGCCCGCAGTTCAATCCAGTGCTCCGTTCTGCCTGCCTGCCTGCGTTTCTGGTTGTTTCGGAGCAGCTTCGGCTGAGTAAAAGAGGCGAATAGTTATTATTCTCAGCCAAAGCTACTCCGAAACAACCAGAAACGAAGGCAGGCAGGCAGGCAGAACGGCGCACTGGATTGAACTGCGGGCGGCGGGGTGGGGGTGAACGGGCGCTTCGGAGGAGCTGCGCCGACAGGAAAAGCCACCCTGCCGGCTTCTTTGAAGCAGTTTCCTCCTGGGCTGGTGGAGGAGCGAGAGAGTGACTGAGAGAGGAACGAGGCGGGAGGAAACCGAAGCCGCTGAGCCGGAGAGCAGGGCAGGCTTTGGTTGCTTCCTCCCTCCCCTTCTTTCCTTTGTGTCCTTGATCCCTGATCCCAGCAGCATTCACCAAAGGTGAAGAAAGCTGCCATTTTTATTTTTTTTTTATTTTCTTTGCGGCCCGGTACCAAATGATCCATGGACCGGGACCGGTCCACGGCCCGGTGGTTGGGGACCCCTGTTCTAGTTGACATATGGCTGATCAGGGATATGAAAATTACATTAAATACATGTTACACAGCACTTCTTAACTTATTTTAAAAGTATTTGCCTTACGTATCCTTATGTAAAATAATTTTCAGAACTAAACCCACTTGTTTTTTAACTTGTAGGGTTGCTATGGCAACTGCATCTTCCCAGGTTTTAATTCCTGAAATTAATCTTAATGACACTTTTGATACTTTTGCACTGGACTTTACCAGAGAAAAGAAACTGCTTGAATGCCTTGATTATCTTACTGGTAAGAATCAAAATATATATAAGAACCTGTATACTTGTTTTAACATAGAGAAGAATGCATGTGGTAATATTTATTGGATTAAAAAGAGGTTATTGTGATTTAGGGAAAATAGCATTTTAATGAACAATTTTGCAATACTTTTACTGTTTTTTGCAAATGTGTAGATAGGGGTACAACCACACAATCCTTCCCAGTTCCAGGTGTGTATATAATAATATCAGTTTAACTATGTCCAAAATAAGTTTGTTTTATTACAAATTCAAGCTGAAGGCATTCAACATAAGTATTCTCCTCAAACTGTTACCATGTCAGAATCCCATAGGTAAAAGTAATATCAGTCTTGGGATGGGTTCTGAAGAAGATACAGAAGCAGGATTTGGGAAGTATACTAAAGTAGTGTGGTTCAATGACATATGAGCAGCAAGATCCATTCTGCATGAAAATTCCATACTATAAACAATTGTGTCTCTGGGTTATTGAATTATATAAAGGATCTTCTTGGTAATATTCTTGCAATTTCATGCAATGATATCCAACATGTTTTTTCTTGTTTTCATATTTTTGTGATAAATGGGTAAATGAATGTCTGAGAACTATAACAGCTCATTTAACCCTTTTTCAGCTCCAAACCCACCAACAATTAGAGAAGAGCTTTGCACAGCTTCTTATGACACAATCACAGTTCACTGGACTTCAGATGATGAATTCAGTGTGGTCTCCTATGAACTGCAGTATACTATCTTCACTGGACAAGCTAATGTAGTTAGTAAGTACAAAGCATTTTAAACTAAGGCCATAAAAATGAAGCATTGAATTTAAATTTAAATCTAAGAGATTTATGTGGAGCTTTCAGAATTTTCACAAACAGTGATTTAATGGAAGCCAACTCAGAGGCTAAAGGTATAATGCTTTAACAAGATAAAATTATAATTAAACAGCCTTTAACATTATAATTGATATACAAATGTATTATAATAGATATTTTGCAAGGGACATGGCATGAGTTGATTACAACTGGTGTTATGCTAATTTGATTTTTAAAAAGTGAAAAATTGCCCTACTTCCCCTATTTCACCACAAGGAATACATGAAGAAATCCCAAACTTCTGAAGGCCAACAACTTTTCATTATAGACACACTACTGCAAGAAATTGATATATCACATTACAGTTCATACAAAAATGAGAAAGAGGAAGCAAAAGCAAGAGAACAGACTTGTAGAGAAGCATTTTCAATACATTTGTGAAGCAATTGTGTCTCCAAAGGGAATGTTTCATAGCTACTTACTCACTTTTACTTTGCAAACATCATAAAACCTGGTTCAGTTCTTCATTTTTCTTAACTTAAACAGGCAGCAGAATAATTGGCTTTTCTGGAACATATTGAAAAAGACAATATCATAAATTGAAACTTTTGAAAAGTAAGCTGAAGTATTTAGTTGCTATACATTGCTGTCAGTGTATACAGGATTGTGAAAATATTTATCAGTGTATTAATGATATAACAGATACATTTAGCAACAGGAATCCTTTGGTGGAAATTTATTCAGTTTCGTCTTTTCTTCATAATAAATGTGTTTCTATGAAGTCGTGTTTATTTTGACATGAATCAATTTAAACTTCTTACTCAACAACTGAATACCATTATCCAGTCATCCTAGAAAGTTACACATTCCATATTCTAAACAGTTTAATGTTGTTTTCCACCATGTTCTTTAGTTGTGAGAGAATGTTACTTAATTTTGAAGATTAAAAACTTTATTTTTGATTTTGATCTTCACTCATTTAGATCTTATCTCATGTAACCTTACTTTAATGACTTTTGAGGCATTGAAATAGTTAATACTACGTATACACCTTGATCTCCTGCTAGAAAAGGTGGATTACAAATGAAATAAATGAATGCACTGGGACTGTTGTCTTTTTATTTACTTGTGATACTTTTTGTAGGTTGCTTTACTCACTTGGTTGTATTTTTTACATTTATTTGTATAAGATAAGGTCATATATTGTTTTTATTTTATTATCAGACATCTCACTTTCTTATTGTAAAGGTAGCTGATATATTTTATTTTTACTGAATATTTAAACTATATAAACATGCATTTTGTCTTCGTTTAGATTGGGTAGATATTTTTACAGTAAATAAAAATAATGAGGCAATGAGAGAAATCTGATTCAAATTCTTGTTTAAATATCAATTTTTTAAAGTGATACTTCATAGATTTTATTTAAAATGGTGCATGTCTGCCTCCTGATGTAGATATTGTCACTTTTGTTCTTCCAAATAGAAATGGGATTAAGAGATGCAACAACTTTGTTCTTGCATCTCTTAATTCCACAATGTATATCTTGAATGTGTGTGTATGTATGTATGTGTTATGATAAGAGTTATTAGAACTGTTGACTAGAGAAATTTATTTTAGTTTAGTTTAGTTTTTTAGTATTCATTTCTTGTTCAGTTTGTGAGCTTTATATTATCTTTACAAATGATATTTTTAAAAATCTGTGTATAAAAGGTGTGTCTACTACTCAATAGTGTCTTAATGCTGAAATATATTTTCTTTGTAAATTAAGAATACTCATGTTTGAGAAATGATCAGACTGGCTCTTCACTTATTAACCAAGTGCATTCTGTTGAAACATTATAAATTGGATTCTAGATCCAGAATCTAGTTTAATTTAATATTTAACCTAAATCAACTGTTCCAACCTGATAGGAGGATTTCTGATTAGTGAAATTAAGGTTTAGCTTTCAAGGAATTCTTAGGTCTGCAATAGCAGCAACCATGCTTGGTCTTGATGTTATCCCCTTGCTGGCATTTCTGGAGGTAGCTTAACCTCCTACCTGTGAATAGGCAACTTCCATGTTTATAGGAAAAATAGAATTAGTATTCAGTTTCTAAGCAGAAATCTATTCCAAGATTAACCCCATGTATCCGTCTTTCACATTGCTTAAAATTTAACTATGTTTTAAAAATATGATTTTTAAATAATTTTTATTCACCTTGGTTTGGTTTAGATTAAGCATCAGGTTTTAACCTAATTTTCAATGTGTGACCTGCTATATTTCAAATCAGTATATTTCAGAATATAAAACAAACACATTATATACCGATGGAAAAGTATTGCATTAACTTGGTCACCTCATATTCTTGTTGAATGGTTTAATAATGAAGACTAGTGATTAATTCCATATTAAATAATGATGAAAATGATGTTTTCTAATATTGAACATTGAAAATTGAACATTTCCTGAATCTTCTAGATATCACTTAAGCTATATCATCTATGTGAAAATATCTGATGAAAGTGGGCAAAAACAGGAACACCCAAGCTGATGATATAATTCTTGGAAACACATATTTTGTAGCAAGCCTGC
This sequence comes from Pseudonaja textilis, assembly GCF_049901715.1. Classification (NCBI taxonomy): domain Eukaryota; kingdom Metazoa; phylum Chordata; class Lepidosauria; order Squamata; family Elapidae; genus Pseudonaja; species Pseudonaja textilis. The sequence continues at coordinate 12,110,269 of NC_141997.1, forward strand.
TACAAAAGTTGAGAGTTTTAAACAGCAATTAGAGCAAGACAATAAAGTGAAAAGGCTATGAAAGAATTCAACTTTCTTAGATTAATCACTAGCAGGCAGGAAATGCTAATTGCTAGTAAACTGTGATTCACTCCATTTGACTCACTTTCTGTCTAGCATCATGCTGATGGAAAGCACATTGTGTGGTAAAGACAATATTTCAGCTGCAAAACTCTTGAAGAGAGACTTTAAACAAAGCCTGTATTGTGGGAAAAAGAGCTGAGAATGTTATTCCAGTCTTAATGAAGTAAAGCTTCATAATGAATCAGCATGAAATATTTTGCCTTAATGGGCTGTGAGCGGGGCAAATATTTATTATATGACGTGGTTGAGATAGGTTGGTCATTTTGCAGTATCATCTTATTACAGTGTGAAATGTACAAAGTATGGTGTGAGAAGTAGCTTCTGTTGTGTATGGTGTGTGAACATTTGGTGTCAGTTTCCTTTTCTTTTTTGGTCAGGCTATTTATTTATTTACTTAGGAGATTTATATTGCCACCTATTCGCACATGGCGACTCAAGTCAGCTTACAAGAACTTAGTGATCTCTTGAAGTTTTGGACACAATTCCTAAATGACTGCGCAAATTATGCTTTAAAACACCTGGAGGATATAATGTTAGATACTTTTAAGTAGAATATTTTCATACTGAATTGTTTCGAGAATCAAACTAACCGGTCCTAATGATGCTTCATGTTCTGCTGTTTTCTATTAAAGCTTAGACAAATAAAAATAACATTTTAATGAACTAATGATGATTAATTGTGTTTATATCTGGCTTGTCCATCCAGACAATACTGAGTAGCTATATAGCACGTGTATATGTAAAAAAAGAAGAATCAGTGCGGTCATTATGGAGATGCCATTTAAAGTGAAGTAGAATGTATATTTTATATAGTTTTAAATACAGGTAGTTCTCGACTTACAACAGCTCATTTAGTGACTGTTCAAAGTTACAACGGCATTAAAAAGTGACTTATGACGGTTGCTGTGTCCTGGGATTAGGTGATCAGCTTTTGAGATCTTCTGATAAGCAAAGTCAATGGGGAACCCAGATTCACTTAATAACCATGTTACAAAGTTAACAAATCCAATGATTCATTTAACAACCATCATAAAAATTCATAAAATGGAGCAAAACTCACTAAATAAATATCTCACTTAGCAACAGAAATTTTGGGCTCAATTGTGTCTACCTGTACAGGACTACCTGTATAATTTTGTAAATTTTTATTTTTAGTATCTGTGCACAATATTCTTTACTGTTTTGACATTTAGTATTTGGCATGGTATTAGGTAAGCAGAAGTTGAAAGTGAATATTTCATTTAAATTGACGGCCATAATCATTGCAAAAGAAATTGAAAAGCTCATCAATGTCAGCCAATGCATTCATAGAGAAGTAATAGCTGTAACTTGATGTGCAATGACTATATATTTATTCTGTAGAACAATGCTTTGGTTAACACCTGACAACATTTACAGTTTAGACCTTTGAAGTGTCTTAGAATTTGCTTCTTACTTTTCCTACAAATTCTTATATTAGATCAATATTCATTATCCATAGGTTAATTAGTAACTAAAAATATTGCATTAATAAATAATGCATTAATTTTATCCATTGCTTCTTGTCCTGCCTTCATGTGCTTTGGAGAATATTTTGACCCCTATTCTTTGTGGCAATCCCTTAGATATTGGTACACTGCTATCATGTTACCCCTAGTCCTTTGTTTAATGTGTAATGACTTTGTGTAATGAGCACAACTAGTAACAACATCCTTTGTCCCTTTCCTTTCCACTTATTATCCATATTATTTATGAACTTCCCTCTAAAAGTCTTCCAGTGGGGATTTCCCCCCTTGTTACGTCAATATCATATCTATGACAGAAAACAGATTTGGAAGGGACTCTGTTTAATTGGATGTATTGATTGCTTGGATGTATTAGAAAATGTTTTTAGAAAAAGGTTTCTTTCTTTACTTTAAAAGGGTGATTGATTGATTCTTTATAGATAAACTAGCAGGGTACCCGTGCTTTACTATGAAACTATGTGACTGGGCAAGTTTTGGGGGAGGGAAATAAGAAGGGGGGGGGAAATGTGCATCTGTCTACCAGCATCCATTGGTATTCATCTGGCTAGCGTCCTGTTAGTGTGTGAGGGAATTCAGGGTTTGGAAAGTGAAACAGTATTTGCTGTGTGAGCAAGGAGACAGCAAGGAGCCTGGGCATGGCTTAGCTCAACTGTTCTGTACTAAAGCTGCTTGGTGCTGTGAAACTAAGACTGAAACTGAAAGTCCTCTCCTCTGCTTGTGTTTTGCATTTGGAACAGATTTCGTTTCAGGGGAGGAGTAGAACTCCTTAGCATCAGATTGTGTTAATAATAATACATAAAATTCAAATGCTCTGGTGGTCATTTCAAAAAATCCTTTCTTAGTGAGCACCTAGAAGCCAAGAGGAACATACGTGCCAAATTTCAAGTTTGTAGGCTTTACGGTTCTGGAGATTTTGTGATGATGTGTGAGTGCTTTTTTGCTTTTGTAGATAAAGATTCAGATAATTCTCCCTCTGCAACTGTGTGCATAATGGCTCATCTGGCTATAAGAACCTGAAATACATTTAAGAAGACAAGATTTTACAATTGTCAAAAGTACTGAAATCTGGAATCTTGGTAGAAAGCTTTCTAGTGTCTCTGAATTCATCTGGCAGTTGCGTTTGAATTACTACTGTCTTCCTAATTAAGCACAGATTTGGAGCTCATTCAGTCACAGTAATTTTCCTGTACTCATATTACCATTATGCTTACTTAATGCAAACACATCATATATGGCCAACCTATTACATATTTGTGCTAGTGACTCTTCAAAAATCTAATTACATGGGTTGATGAATTCATTACCAAGAAATTATAGCCAAAATGGGATGCTACAATTATACACTAACCCAACCATTTCCTTTGGACTATGTAAGGAAAGGGAAAGAATCCAGTTTACATATTGCGCTCTGCTTGGAAAATTCTATGGTCAATTGTACTATAATCTTTAATTGGGTCCATTTCATTAATGCTTAATATTATTTGATTAATAATTAATATGCTTCTAAACATGAACAAGTGCATGAATTCTGCAGAAAACTTGAGGGCATCCAGCAAATTCAAATTAGTCTGTTGGCCAGATACACATTTGTTTATAGTGGATCTTTGCTACAATATAGACAGTTTTATTATTTATCTATTTCAGTTTATATAGCCATGTATCTCAGGTTCTTGACTCTGGGCAGCTAACAGTATTAAAATAAAATATAAAAGACTAAAAGCACAGAAAACCATCTGCCCACAACACACACAGAAACAATGGCCAGGGTAATAACAGAGGCATCAATCACAAGTCAACATAACCAATGTATGGACCAAGCCCCACCTTTCTGATCCCTAATAGTAGAACATTACCAACTGTAAGTTAAAATATTAAGAAAACATTATATATAATTAAACAACGTGAAAAAAAATCAAATTTTATATATATATTCTTAAATTTTCACGGGTATTTATATGTATGGTATTCAGCTTTGTTCGGGTATTTTCCCACGTGCTTTTAAAGTTGTACCAACGTTGTAGCAGACTCTCATCTGCCATCATCAGGCTTCTGTATTGTGTTCATCTGTGAGTCAGACTTTCACAGCCGTTTCAGTTTTAAATTTGGGGCTAGCCTACTGCTTTGCCAGAATGTTTTTTTCTTAATCCTGATTGGTTGGGAGTCTTTGTCTGTGTTTATTGGTCTTGGAGTTTGCTGTGTTCTGCTTGATTGGTGTTTCTAATATCCTCTGTCTGTTTTGTGGCTTTTTTTGTCTTGATTGGCTGGCAACATTGTGTTCCTGTATTGGAGGCTTTTAGTGCAGCTTGGCTCCAAGTAAATGGACGGCTATCGTTTATTAGGAAGCTAGGTTTCATCTGGGTGCCTGGTTGGGGTGTGTTTGAGCTGGATGTATCAGGGGGGATCTGTTTGTGCCCAGGTGTTTGCCTGGCTTGTGGTGTGGAGATTTTTTTGTTTGTGAGTGCAGGCTTCCAAATGATTGACAAGCTGATGGAGTCATCTCTTCTATTCATGCTTTCAGGTCTTTTTTCAATCTCTATGGCTTCTCTGATAATTCTGTGGCTGGGGTTTTCTATAGTGGCTAGGGTTTTGGTGCCATTGAAATTGATGCTATGACCTGTTGCTTTCATGTGTTGGACTAGTGAGGAAGTGTGTTCCAGCTTTTTTACTGCATTTTTGTGTTCATCCAGACGGGTACTTATTCTTCTATTGGTCTGTCCAATGTATGTGGCCGGGCATGATGCACAGGGGACTTCACATATGCCTTGGTTTTCCAGGTCAATTTTATCTTTGGGGTTTCTTAGGATGGCTGCTATTTTTCTATCTGTTTTGAAGGCAGTCTTGATGTGATGCCTGTGTAGTATCTTGCTGATTTTGTCTATAGTATCTCTTATGTAGGGCAGGACAGCTGTTCCATAGGTCTGTTCATCTTCTAGGTCTCCATTATGTCTCAGTGTGTTTTTGTGGATCAAGCCAGTGATTTTGCTTTTGTGGAAGCCGTTAGCTATCAGCACTTTAGTCAGGGTGCATAGTTCAGTCTTTATGTGTGTGTTGTCTGGCAGGCATTTGGTTCTGGCGATTAGTGTTTTGACCACGGAGTTTATTTATGCTGGGTGATGGTGGGATTGGGCGTTGAGGTAGCGGTTAGTGTGTGTTTTCTTCTGGTATATGGTATGTCTTAGTGTGCCATCTGTTTTTTTGTAGATTAGTGCATCTAGGAATGGTAGTTGTTTGTTTCCGTTTCCATGGTGAACTTGATTTTGGGTTGTGTGCTGTTTAGGTGTGTTAGGAATTTGTTTACGTTTTCTTTTCCATGGGGCCAAATCACAAATGTGTCGTCGATGTATCTTAACCATAGTTTGGGTTTGTGGGTGGCATTAGCTAGGGATCTGGATTCGAATTCTTCCATGAACAGGTTTGCAATGACGGGTGACAGTGGTGATCCCATAGCGTCTCCTTCAATTTGCTTGTATCTTTGTCCTTTGTATATGAAATATGTGTTGGTTAAGCAGTGTTCTGCTAGTTCCATGAGGTGTTTAGCTGGTTGGTATTTATTTTTGATGATTTCAAGAGTTTCTTTTATCGGGACTTGAGTTAATAGTGAAAACACGTCAAAACTTACAAGCAGATCTTCTTGTTCCATGTGTAGATCTTTGATCATTTCCAAGAAGTGGTATGAGTTTTGTACATGTGAAGCTGCTGCTTCAGCATGGGGCTGTAGCTGCTTCGCTATGTTTAGCTAGGTTTTGTAGTGGTGCTCCTCTGAAGCTGACTGTGGGTCTTAGAGGTATGCCTTCTTTGTGTATTTTTGGGAGGCCACATAGTTTGGGGGATCTGGAAGATTTTTCTCTTGGGATGATCATCTGTTGGATCTCTTTGCTCATGTGTCTGGTTATCATTTTCTTCTTGGTTATTTTTTCCAGATATGTGGTTGGGTCCGTGTTTATGGGTTTGTATGTGGAGTCTTGGAGTAGGTTTTGTTTCGTAGTCTTTTCTATCCAGAACACAGCAAACTCCAAGACCAATAAACACAGACCAAGACTCCCAACCAATCAGGATTAAGGAAAAAAACATTCTGGCATAGCAGTAGGCTAGCCCCAAATTTAAAACTGAAACGGCTGTGAAAGTCTGACTCACAGACGAACACAATACAGAAGCCTGATGATGGCAGATGAGATTCTTGCTGAAACGTCGCTACAACTTTAAAAGCACAACTATAATGACGTGGGAAAATACCCGAACAAAGCTGAATACCATATATGTAAGTACCCATGAAAACTTAAAAATGAATACACACACACACACACACATACATATATATATATTATTTTCAACCACATAAGAAAAAAAGCATCACCAGCTTACTAAAGAACTTGACAATTGTGTATTTTAAAGATTATCTCTCTGTGTGTCTGTGTGTATATTGTATTTTAAATAGTTAAAATGTATTAATATTACTAATTGACTCTTACACTGATGTTTTTATAATTAAATATTACATATTATATCATTAAATATTACAATGATTTTCTCCCACCCACCAACCTATTTTTGGAACTTCATCAACAAAAAAGTTTTGACGGGAAAAAAAGGGAGATTATCTCCGGATTGACTTTCCCTTCCAAGTTCTCAGAATTCTATCTGATATATCTCATTAGAGCCAGTGTACTTATCTTTGATTTGTATTTATAGAGTATTTAAAATTTACACTGTACCATATGTGGTACAGTTATTTGATATCCTTGCTTTAATGCATATCTTTTTAAAATCAAAAGCATGAATTCATCTTCATGGTCAAACCAGCATTACTTTACAAATATTATCTCTACTCAGAGGCCCACAGTGAATAAAACTGGAGAGGATTCCAAATTTTGTCTTATCTCATTGTCATCACAGTAACAGACTCCCAATATCCAATAGATGGTAATATCTTACAAAAGAAATGGATATCCCTGTATCATACTGTTGAAAGGAATTTGGCAGTTGTTAACTTTCCCGTAAAAGTTTTAGTGAACTAAAAAAAACAGATGGCAGGACTGAAACCATTTTCCGAAAATACTTAAGACAGTTTATCTGATGTAATTTACAAAATCTACCTATAAGTTTATACCACTTGTGGAAATTCCTAGCTTTTTTCCAGGTCCATCCCATAGTCTATCCTCACCCCCATCCCTCCTTCACTTATATCTTATAGGAGCCTTTTACAATTTAATATAAACTCTAGCCTAGTTGTCATCTCATTAGAACAGTAAATTGCATGTGGATGCCCCCAATGCAGATGGGCTCTTTCATTTCAGTTTTTTTATTCTTGAGATGGAGTGTGGATTATATCTCAACATCAATGGAAAACTTACTGTTGATGCTTAACCGTTCAAAGAAGCAAAGGACTTCTGCTCCTTTGAATTCTTGAACAGCTTCAGGTTCACCACCTTGTTTCAGGTATAATGAATGCATGCTTCATAAAACAACTAATGTTTTTGATTTGAAATGCAGGTCTGTGTAATTCAGCCGACAGCTGGATGATTGTTCCAAATATCAAACAAAATCATTACACAGTGCATGGCCTGCAAAGTGGCACCAAGTACATCTTTGTTGTTAAGGCCATTAATCAGGCTGGCAGTCGCAACAGTGAACCCGGAAAGCTGAAGACAAATAGTGAGTAGTTTTACATTTAACCTAAATACATTTGCTTTTTCTTTCTTCTTGATCTGACTCAGTTAGACACTTGAAAAGTACAGAAATAGTGTACTCCCTCCCATTTTAGTGTTTTCCTGTACAATTCTTATTCCATTCAGCAGAAATGTTTGCTGAAGTCTTTCAGCTGACAACTTCGTATTAATATTCATTGACACACCTAAACTCTGAAGCACTATGAACAATTTAGGGAAGGATACAAAGGGAATACTGTTTACTTTTGCTTTCTAAAAGTTTTCATCCCATGCTAACATTTATTTTTATATGCTGCTTATCTAAACACAATCAAGGTTTAAACTTACAAAGGTCAAAATAGCAATTGCTAAGAAAACAAGGCAACTGCAAAACATGGCAGGACCATTGAATAAATTAAAACAGTTCAGGGGTGGGAAGGGGACTTATGGGAAAATAATCAAATAGCATATTAATCCATCAACAAAGTTAAATACCGTTTTCATGCATGCTGACACAGGCTTTATTTTAAACTGTTATCTTGTTATATTCTAGGTCAGCCATTCAAACTGGATCCCAAGTCTGCTCATAGAAAGCTAAAAGTGTCTCACGATAACTTGACTGTGGAACGAGATGAAACCTCTTCTAAGAAGAGCCACACCCCTGAGCGCTTTACCAGCCAAGGCAGCTATGGAGTGGCTGGCAATGTGTTTATTGACAGTGGCCGTCATTACTGGGAGGTGGTTATCAGTGGAAGTACATGGTAGGTGGGGTCAACCCATGCAAGAACACATACTTTCATTCCCTAAATGATTCATAACACTTCAGATTTGTTCACTTTAACAGATGCAAAGAAACTGACAAAATGTTATAATGCAGCTTTAATCTGGGGGTTTTGTTGTTGGTTCCTGTGATAGTAAAAAAAAAAAAAAGTTTATTATAAAGGCGGCAGCAGTTCAGATTATATTAATAGCTTTGTAGCTTAAATCAGATTGGATGAGACCAGTTTACAGTATTACTAAAATCAGGACTTGGAAACATAGCTTCTAGGCAGAGACATTTCCAGATTGGGATTCACAAATCCAATCTATTCCAGAAACCATATCAGAACGTAGAATGAAGAAATAAATTAGAGAATATTCTAGTAGTGATTTTTTAAACTAATAGTTCAGAATAGGAAAGCGCGATGGCTCAACAGTTAAAGATGCTGAACTTGTCAATTGGAAAGCTCACAGTCTGGGTTTGAAACCCAAGCACCACACAATGGAGTGAGTTCCTGTTTACTTGCTCCAATTCCTCCTAATTTAGCTGTTTGAAAGCATGCAAATGCGAGTAGATAAATAGATACCTCTTCAATGGGAAGGTAACAGCATTCTGTGCATCTCTACATATAGCCATGCTGACCACATGACCACGGAATCGTTTTCAGGTAGTGTTAGCTCCCTTAGCTAAGAAACAGATGAGCACTGCCCCCTAGAGTCAGATATGACTGGATAGGGGAAACCTTTACCTTTAACTGTAATAGTTCGGAGCCATTGTTTTAACCTATATAAGCTAGGCCTTCTTCATTTTGACTGTTACAGTTTCATAACATGGCTCTTTTCATAGCAGAGAAATTTGGGACAATAAGATTTGCAGTGACTTGCCTCACACATTAGACGGAAGAATGTTAACTAAATATATACTTTTTTTGAACTGCAAAAGACATTTTTAAAGACATTTTATGGCTTCAGAAATACAGCAAATATATGACATGAATTATATATTTTCTTAATTTTGTTTTGTAGGTATGCCATTGGTATTTCTTATAAAACTGTACCAAAACATGAATGGATTGGAAAGAATTCTGCTTCTTGGGTTCTTTGTCGCTGCAACAATACATGGGTGGTGAGACATAACAGCAAAGAAATTCCAATAGACCCTGCACCCCATCTTCGCCGTATTGGCATTTTGCTAGACTATGACAATGGTTCTTTGGCCTTTTATGATGCCTTGAATTCTCTACATCTTTACACTTTTGATATTACATTTTCACAGCCTGTTTGCCCAACATTCACAGTCTGGAATAAATGTTTGACAATCATAACAGGTCTTCCAATCCCAGATCATTTAGATTTTATTGAGCAGATGCCATGATCAATACTGAATGAAGATGGATGATGAATGTCCTATGGACCTCACATATACTTTTAGTGACTTTGATTGGAAAAGGGAAATACATTTCACACAAAAAAGAAGTCTTTACCTGTTTTCAGCCAAAAAGTCAAAATAGGAAGCTCTTCTTGGACATTACTATTTGTTTTGTATTAAAAGCATTTATGGCTTTAATAATTTTTCAAATTGTTTTTGTATCTAGACTCCTTCAGAAAATTTATAAATTATTTATATTAAAAAAACCACTTTGAATAGGAACCCACAATTTGGTATTTGCATCTGAGCACCTCATAACAAAGACTTCTTTTTGCACATGAAGAGCTGTGTCACAAAGGTTCCTACTAGATGTCTCCAATAATTTTATTTTATAATAGAGTTATTTGGAAGTATTTGAAAGAAGGATACAATACTTATTCTTCAATTTTGTTTTTATGGTGCTTTCCTAGCAGTCACTTTTCACTCCACAAAATATCGCTTCAATTTGGAGCGCATTAAATTATACTTTAATGTATAAAGTCAGTGTCTGAATCAACCAGCAGTCAATATTATTAATAACAATTTTCTTAAATACTAATTATTCACCTCTGTCACAGTTAGGAATATGTATTTTGTATTTTTCTTTTTGGACTCAGAAAACCATCAACTAGAATGAAACAGCTAAGATAGATCTAACATTATGTTTTAGATAAATGTATCACTAAGCTCAAATGATGATCAATTTCTGATGGTATTGATTTGGTTACATATCATTGAATAGGTACACAAAGCAGCCACATATACAGTGCTAGGGTTAGGCAATGTACAACTGATTTTAAGTTTAAAAATGAGATTTTGTTATGTTATAGTATATCAATAAAAATAGTAAAAGGTATCTGTTTTGTAAACAGTGCCAGAAAGAGCCGTACTTCACTGTATCATTCTGTGGGACTTCGAAGGGATCCAGGGTTTCAAGTTTCTTCGTTATTTGTTTCTTTTGAGGAGTGAGGTCTGTAGGGTCAAGTTTTTGAGGTCAACAAGAGTTCCAAATGAAAATACTTAATTGTAAAATCTGCACACACAGACTGAAAATACTTTTACTTTAAGAAGATACATTATTAAATCAACGTATTCTGCTGAGTTTTTTTTTTACCTGAAAGGAACACCAAAATGATTACAGAAAGTATTAGGGTCACTAAAAATGCCAACAATGAGGTAGTAAATCTTTTTTGTCTGTTCTTGCTTTTTCAGAATCAGTTTCCTTTTGGATAAATGTGATCATTTTGTGTATTTATGAAACAAATGGTAAGTTCAAGAGTCAAACAAGTTGACTAGATATGCAATGAGGGAGAAGTCAAAACTGTAAGATGGGTTGTCAAAACTAAGACATGATCAAAACCACTTCTCTCATATATAGATGTGCCCCAACACACATAAAAAGAATGAACATTCAGCTACAACATGGGGCTTGCAGGTTGCAAAATCTTGGCAGGTTTTAATATACTATGCAAATATACATGCAAACATCGGTGACCAGATTTCCAGCCTATTCACAATGCTATATCATTCCTGTTTTCCTCTCAGTCAAGCATTAAATAATGTTTCTAGCCTAGATTAAACAAGTAAACAAAAGTTGATCAACAGTTTCTGGTCTCTACCTCTTTGAGGTTTTTGTGGTAAATGGCTGAACCCTTCACTCGCTTTTTGGTCTTTATCTAAAAAGGTACTTTAAGTAAATAAGCCCTGTAATCACATTATCTGCACAAAAATGCTCATAAGAATATAATTTGCCAAGCTAAATTTCAGGGGGACAAAATAGTTAAAAATTGATATCATGGCAGCCAATCAAAGACTAAGGAATTTAGTCCCCTCTGTCTCCTTATGAATATTTATCTATCATGCTGAATATCATGCTGTCATAATGTGTACATTAACATTTATCTCATCCCTTGCTATAATGTTTTTCAATCTTGGCAGCTTTAAGATGTGTGAACTTCAACTCCCAGAATTCCTCAGCTAGCATGTATACATTTGAAGTTGCCAAGGTGGAAAAACACTGCTGTAGCTCAACTGCTGTCCAAGAAAATGAACCACTATAGGAACCTTGCACTATACCAGGGGTGTCAAAACTTGATCACGTTGTGGGCCAGATGTGACGTATCACAGTATTCTTGCCTTTGCGGAGACAGAGCGGGTGTGGCCTGCACAGATTGTATTCTGCCCACAGGCCTCCAGTTTGACAGGCCTGCACTACACTTTCTAGCAAAACAATAAGCCCCCTAGTATTTGTTAGAACTATTAAGAGCTAAAAACTACAAACTTCTTTTTTGTAGAAAGATCCTTCTTCTGGGTCCCACCAGGTGTCTCTCCCTATGGGAAGGGACCCACAGCATTCCTTGCCTCTCCGTTCTGGTGAGTCAGATAGATGTGACAAACAAGAGATGGCCCCTCAGATAACCTGAAGGGTTTTAAAGGTGAAAAACAGCACCCAGAAGCAAGTCAGAAACCAATGCAGCTCCCGCAGGAGAGGTGATACATGTGCTCACCAAGGTCTGCACAAAACCATGCAAGTTGCTGGATTTTGCACCAACTGGAGCTTTGGATGCTCTTCAAGGACAGCCCCATGTAGAGCGTGTTGCAATAGTCAAAATGGGAAGTGACTAGGGCATGAGTGACCGTGAGTAGGGATTGTTGGTCCAGGAAAAGGTGTAACTGGTGCACAAGCCACAGTTGTACAAAGGCCCTCCTGGCCACGATCACCACCTGCTCTTCAAGCAGGAGTCATGAGTCCAAAGAACCCCAAACCCAGAGCCACTCTGTCTTGCCAAGGTTCAGTTTTAACCCGTTGTTCCCCATGTGCTACTTAATTGGCTATTAATGCTTCCTTATTTATTTCATATAAATTAACCCTAATATCTTAGCCTTTCTATGCAAACTTTCTTGAATGAAGACATTTCCTAAGAGACTCTGAAGGAGCATTGCATTTAATGACCATACTTATAGCACCATAAAATATTTGTATAAAAAGTGATAACCCATACAAGTCTGTTGTGGCCCCGATTCCCGAGCCTATGCTGTCTGAGGAAGAGGACCTGGAAGATGAGCGGGAGGAACTGGGAATGCCTTCCTCCCCAGGACCTTCCTCCCTGGCAATGCCTTCCTCCCTGGTAATGCCTCAGGTTCCATCAGACAACCGAGAGGAAGAGCCTGAGATTAATCAGGAGGAAGGCATATCAGAGCAGCCCCTGGCAGGGAGTGAAGAGGAAGAGTATTGGCTTGACCCCAAGCAGCGTCATAGGGAGAAATGTGAGCAGCAACGTAGGAGGCGTGGGAGGGTCAGAGAGTGAGTTGAGTCATTGAGCCACACCCCACAGGGGATAAAAGTGGGCACGTTTTCTCCTTAAACTTTGTACGGGACAAAGTTTAACCTTACTTCAGATTTTCTTTGTGAATGATTATTTTGTGGATTACCTTGTGATTTTTATGAAGTAAAAGAATCATTTATCTCTGTGAGTAAAACTTTATTTGCTGCCAGTTTGGACTTGGCAGGCAGGACGTAGTGGAATGCCAAGAATAGTATCAGTTCCAAAGAATTAACTCTGCGAAGTCCGAACCAGCTTGCCTGCCTGTGTTTGTGTGTGTGTGTACTCCTTCATCTTTTGGGAAAGAGGAAAGGCGAGACAGAACACAAGTCTATGTATGTTACTAGGTAAAGAGCCTTACAGAGATAATGCTTACAAGTTTAAATAAAATAGTTCATTTGACACACTAATTTGGAAGTAGCTATGGATTCTTCCTTAATTTGCATAGCCTTATGTTCATTCATTAAAGAAAACTGTTTTGCTTCTAAGAACAGCCAATGAAACAAATTGTAATATCTCAACTGTTTGTAGTCATGAATATTGCATAGCAGTTTCATACAATGGTAGAAAAACAATTTCAATAACATTATAAAAGATTACTTTCATCATTATATTCTAAAGGACACAGTATCTATACAAAATCTCATGGCGAAAGGTCATCATCTCAGCAGCCTATTTTCCATTCCACCACTACTCACAGCAAAATTTGCAAGGCATTAGCACCTGGATGATCCATTTGTGAAAGGAATGAAATTTTTATAGTTTTGGCCTAAAACAAACCAAATGAATCATCAAATCCTGGAAGCTATTTGTTCTAATCTGTGGGAAAGACCGATAATTGTACACCTATATAATGTTTTTCCTATCACTTCAAACAAAAGGTTATATATACTTAGATTTGAAGTTCTGTGTGCTACATTTTCTTGAGTAGGAGTGGGAGAACTTTTCCTTCAGCTTTAACTAGTATGCAGTGATTAAGAATGATAAGAGTTGCGTGTGTACAATCTTTGGAGGGCTATATTTTCCCCATACTTTTAAAGTGTGATTAGAGCAGGAGAAGTTAGATTGAAATCTGTGCTCAATCATGAAGCCTGAATCATTCATTGAATTTTTGCTTAGCCTAACAAAGTTGCTTTAAGCTGTAAATAAGACAGAATCAAGAACCCTATTAAGTTAAAAAGTAACAAACAATATAAAATACAATCACAGAAAAATGGGTGGCAAAATGAAATTATACCAATATTGCATGGTATGCATATAATTATTTTCTAAAATCATTATGCCTAAATAGAGTGGCTTAACTAATGCTAAACCATGATTTTTAAATGTCTCATTCACCAAATGCTAAACCAAAATAATATAATCCTATTCCACATATAGCTTAGTATAATATATACGTACAGTCAAAGGAATAGAACAGTCTGATATGATGTTGCTGTGTGTGTAACTGGCAAGTGATGTGTAATGTGTAATGGGAACTGCTATATTTATACAGTTGAAAACAATAATTGGTTCTGTGAGGAGCTGAAGCCAGAGAACCAAAGGGACATGGTAATATATTTTTGAGAGATCAGACAAATTATACACTTTTACCTCACTAGAGCTACTAATATTGGAGCTGCAATATTTTGCAAATCAGTAAATGGCAACAAATTTGGATGGATACCTTTATGGAGATATGGAGATACCTTTGCTGCTATCTACAGATTTTGTGTTCTGAAGTCCTGATCTTATAGCCCTCCATATTTAAGTAATATGGCTTTAATATTTTCTACCATTTTTCCCCTTCATGATTAGTGGATGCACAGAAAAGAGAGTAGGTGAGTAACTCTTTACAGCAAAGAGGAATGTAAAGTTTCATTGCTAGACTCCAGATGAGAGAACCAAGTATTTCTTTCATGAATAAACTAGGACATCTACTGTCCAACCTGATTGTTTTGGGTAGTTTTCATAGTACTAACTTTGATTTTTCAAATCTAAGAATTGGTTTGTTGAATTCAATTATTTCATGCAAAAACAATAAATCAGATTTTCTTTCATTATTTCAAACACTAATTAAATGTTGGAAAGCACATTTGAACAGTTTATACCATGGAACTAATGATGTGGATCTTATTATTTTAAGAAACCGATGGAGATAGTATTTTTGCAAAGAGAGCAATTTTTGAGAGATGTGTGTTTAAAAGTTCAGTAGGACATTGGGACATTAAAGGTAAAAAGGTCACAACTGGAAAACAGAATTACATGTCTGTAATTCTGATAAGCAAGTCAACTTGGGCAAGCAGATTAATTAATAGTTTTAACCACAGCCTAGTTATGTAGTGGAGAAATTAATTGACTGGTTGCCTCTATTTATTATGCTTATGCATAATAAGGATTGTAAGGAAACAAGAAATATATGTTAAGAAATAAAAAAGGGACAAAAAGTGGTCTGCAAAAAGGGGGGACTGGGCAAAAGGTAAAGAAACAGATTAAGCATGGGGAGATTCATGGAGAAACAGGCATTCCAGGAAGATTGTAACCCTGTGGTCTTTGTCAAAGGGGCTGTGGGGAGGGATTTGTGGTTTGGATGCAGGGCATAAAAAGTTGAAATGTACTCCTCTGTGTGCCTACCCCGGTCTTGGAAGAACGTATTTTATATGCAATAAACTTCTTGCTGCTTCACTTCATGACTGTCAGATTTCTGTCTGGTAAGTCTGTTTCTCACACTATGGTTCTAATTATATCTCAGCTGGGTCATTAGCATCAGAACATGAAGCTTTCCTTATTCTGTTAGTTTGATCTGTTCATTTATAAAAGATTAGATTTCTTGGCATGCCAACCAAAACAAAACGGCAAACCCCTATATTATAAGCATAAAGACTACCAAAAAATGGAATTGTGGTCTTTTGTATCCAAACCTAGAAGAATATACATTTCATACATGTGTGAAAGGTTAGTTTAATCTGATCTTTGCAAAGAGAAATCTACATTCAGCACAGGACACACTATTGTTGCAGCAACTTCAGCAGGATATTGCAAGTAAGCAGCTGGTCAGAAACTTCCAGGAAGGAGAATTATCTGTACCCCATCTCTGCTCCACGAAGAGTATTTATTTGTGAGCATTGCCACTTCCTTTACTTTTGGGTTAGAAAGCAAATTCTCTGCACCAGTCCAGCCCTCAGATTTTCTAGAGATGGATGAGAGCAATGGAGACAAAGAATAACCTCAGGATGACTTGCAATTAATGAGCTAGACATGGTATAGTTCACTGAATCTGCACTCCAACTTGTAATTGACTTTCAACTACTGAAGACAGTGGTTTAAGCATCACCATCATCCTACTTTATGAAAGCTCTTCATATCTTCTCTATCTTCTATGTTTATTGTTTATAATTCATGTTTCCATACAGGTAGTTCTTGACTTACAACCATTTATTCAGTGACCGTTCAAAGTTACAACACTGGAAAAAGTGACTTATGACTGGTTTTTCACACTTATGATCATTGCAGCATCCTCACAGTCATGTGATCAGAATTTGGATGCTTGGTAACGTATCTATGATTGTTACAGTGTCCCAGGGTCCTGTGATCACTTCTTGTGGCTTTCTGACAATGTCACTAGGGGAGCCAGATTCACTTAATCAGGTTATTATCTTAACTGCACAACTGTGGCAAGAAAGGTTGCAAAACGTGGTAAAACTCACTTGGAAACTGTCTTGATCAGCAATGGTATTTGGGGCTTAATTGTGGTCATAAATTAAGGATTACCTGTATTTCTTCACAGTCTGGGTGGCATATATATGTGAAATTAAAGAAATATAACACCAGACAATAAAATGAAAGAAAATGTCATCCTGTGGAACAGAGATAGTACCTTCCATGCAAGGAGCCTGCATCATAACTTAGCCTGGGTAAAGAGCCCCCATTCAAGGCTTCTCTAAAAGGAAAGCTGGTTTGGGCTCCTTCAAATGTCTTGGAGATGTTGTTCCAAATGGAGGGACCATAACAGAGAAGGCAGGTGTCTTGGCTCTTATTAGATGCCATTAATAGATGGGACCTGAAGCATTCCCTTCTATCAGATTCTGTAGAATGGGTAGAAACAATTAGGGTCTATATCATGTACAGGTAGTCCTCAACTTATGACCACAATTGAGCCCCAAATTTCTGTTGTTAAGTGAGATATTTGTTAAGTGAGTTTTGCCCCATTTTACAACCTATCTTATCCCAGTTATGTGAATCATTGCAATTGGTAAGTTAGCAACCAGGTTGTTAAGTAAATCTGGCTTCCCCATTGATTTTGTTTCTCAGAAGGTTGCAAAAGGTGATCACATGAACTTGGGATGCATCTATGGTCATAACTATGAACCAGTTGCCAAGCATCTGAATTTTGATCACATGACCATGGGGATGCTGCAGAGGTCGTAACTTTGAAAAATGGTCATAAGTCATTTTTTTCAATGCTGTTGTAACTTTGGTCACTAAACAAACTGTTGTAAAGTGGTATAGTCAGCATTTTGATTGTGCTCACAAATCTTCTGGTAACCTTTACAGGTTGCAAAACAAAAGTGTTACACAGATATTTTGTGGCATGTCCATAAATATTGCCACATTTTGAACCACCTGAAATATCCAAGTGGTCTTCAAGGGCAGCCTTATGTAGAGTGCATTGCAGTAGTCCGCACATCACAGTCAAAACATGAGTGTTCAAGACAAGGGCCTCTCTTTGATTTGAAAGACATTTCAAAGAATGCCAGTTTCTTCGGTCTGGCTAAGTTCACTCATCAAAAAGCATAGGAAGCATTTAAGAAAAGTGTATTTGATGCCCAAATTAGAATGCTGTAGTGTAGAACTATCCCAATATTTTTGAAGAAAGTATTGTAGTAACGTTATGTTTGCAAAATGCAGAGAAGGATATAAAACAAGGTGCATTTGGGCAAAGAGGTCCAGGGAGCTTTGGTTTAAAATTCATCTGGATGATGTATAAAGTAGAAAAGTGGAAACAGAGAAGCAATTATGAAAGATCTTTGAAAAATAATCTTTAGAATAATGTTTTGTATAATTAATTTGTGTTTTGAGTCACAGATTTGGATTTATTCCTTTTTTGCTTGTCATGGTTGTCTGTCACTTTGGTGAAACTAAATTAACTTGGCTTAACTTTAGTTTTGTCTTTTTTCTATTTGGGGATGGTTTCATTTTACCATATAACTTAAGTAGACAAGTTAAAACATAATTGCTATTCTTCAGACTTTACATGTTTTCTTATCCTTTTCAAACATATCCCTTTCAACTTTAAACTACACTCTCCAGTATTAATTTTACAATCTAAATTTATCGTTGTTACACTTTATATACTGCAATACCCTCCTACTGAGAAATGTCTATGGAGATTTTCAGTCAACCAGCTGTCCCAAAGGTGCTTTTTCAGGAGGCAACTGTACTTCCTTGTTTTTCTTTGAAAAATATTTTGCTTCTCATCCAAGAAGCTTCTTCAGCTCTGATTGGATGGTGGGGAATGGAAGGATCCCGTCAGAATTTTAATTTGAAATATCTGGAATATACACACTGTAGCTGCTTACACCTAGACTAGGTATTTTGTTTGTTGAAGCTAAAAAGCAAACAAGAGTGCATAGACCCTGGGAAAAGGAGAAGAAGCCGACTCACTCTCCTTCTTTCAAAGTCATTGGCGTTAAGGAATTATGTCTGAATCATGAATTCTCAAATAGAAGAAAATATTTAACAGTAACATTATACTGCATTCCTGGGCACTTGCCTCACAGATATGCTATGCAAAATGTCCACATTGCTATTCAAGCAAGTCCATGCCAGGGCAACGGTATAGTTGTTAGTCATCCATTAGCACTTTAAAATAAGAACATATAATTTAGATGATAATAACAGGATTTATGAGACTGAGGGTCTAGTTTTTTCCTGGCACTGACACACCTACAATGCATAATTAATCATTTCTTGAACTTCTTGAACATAATATCAGCCATAGTATTTATAATCCTGCTGTGTTTTCTTTCCTCTTCCATTCCAATCTCTCTCTCTCTCTCCCCCTCCCTCCCTCCCTCTCCCTGTTCTATCACCCAGAATTATAAATTGCCCAGTGCACAAACTTAATTTGAATAATAAATAACTTTAATAATGTTAAAGTCATGGTGTTTAGAGATAAGCAGTAGAAGCATAGATATTAGTAAGCGTAGTAGAAGCCTTTCCAGGTTTTTTTAAAAAGTGAAACCCTTGGTGCTCTCTGAGCTTAGTTATTTATCTGCAGACATTTCATTATCTAAATAGGTAACATTTTCAGTGCAAGAGAATGTAGTGTTTACCCTCTGTTTAAACCTAGTAGCTTGCCTGCCAGTTTTAGTAGCTTAGTGGGTTTTTTTCCCGTTGGTAGTTCCTTGATTAAGGTATTATTTTCTGCTTGATTTTTGTCTGGTGTTAACCTCTGCTTATCTGGGAGTTGGCTACTTGCAGAGTACAACAATGCTTTTGAATATTGAAACCTGGTTAAGCTCCACTGGGAACACCTTACTGACCTGAGCAAAAGCAGTGATCCTCTTACAAAATCAAACAAGATGATGACTAGCTCAGCCTTAGAAAGAATGAGCTAGACATTCAAGGTGCTAAATGCCTCAGGGAAAATGATAATATAGTGTCAGACAGCAAAGTTCCGTACCACTTTTCCTGTTTTGTTGTTGTTGTTTTGCCCAGTCTAATATTGCTGGTAATGTTAGAAGATGCAGTTGTTTCCCCACCAGTTTCTGTACTTGAATGACTGGAGTTATTATTCTCTTGCTGTTTCAAGCTGCAACATACCTTAGTGCAGTGGTTGCCAACCAGTGGGCCGGGGACCATTGATGGTCCGTGAAATGAAAATTTTGGTGGTCTGCAGAGAAATGTCATTCCCAAAGCATCCTCCCAAAGCAATTAATCCAGGCTTCATGGGAACACAAGGCTATATCACCCACATGGCCCGCGGGAACATGAGGCTTACGTTGCTTGCATTGTGAACAACATGAGATAGTGAGGGGGGGAGGTCAGAGGGGGGGAACTTGGCCTACTCCCCTCACATGCCTCGCCTGGCCACTGGGCTGCTTCTTTCCACTTCTTTCTTCTGCTTTTGGCTGCACGCAAGGAAAGCAGCAAAAGTCTTTCTTTCACTCCCCCAAACTCCACCAGAAATGAGTCTTTGGGACCCTGAAAGGCATCCTGCTCCAAGAGGCTGCACCGGCATGACAAGTCTCACAAAGACTCATTTCTGGCAGAGTTTGGGGAAGAGAAAGGTAGACTTCTGCTGCTTCTGCTGCTTTCCTTACGGAGCTGGAGACGGTATCCTGAGATCCCAAATAAGGAAAGATCGATTGGTAGGTAAACAGGGTGGGAAATTTTCCTGCATTTTGGGGGGATTTTCCCAGGGTCTCTGGTCTGTGGGATTTAAAATTATGAGTTTGGTGGTCCCTGAAGTCCAAAAGGTTGGCGACCCCTGCCTTAGTGGGCCCTAACTATTCACTCTAGAGAGGTTAGTGAACAGAATAAGTAGTATGACTCTGAGAGTGTGCAAGTATTTTATAAAGGTATCACATTTTCTTGGAGCTATGTTTAATTTTTAGTTACTATATGATCATGTCTCTGCTTTGTTTTTAAACCAGCAATATAGGAAGTCTGTTTTTCCAGGATGTTATTTCCAATTTCCCAGCCTATTTTACAGTTATTGGATTTTATGATGCTCTGTAATCCAAATTATAAACTGATTAGATCCAATTTACTGTTAATGTCACACAATTTGAAATTATTTGTAGACTTAGGTATTTCTTTCAAGAAAATCAGTGAAATGATAGCTTTCCCACCCTATCTTTCAGGTTAGAATGGCCCCTTCCTTAATAATTTGCTCAAAAATAGTAATTACGATAATAATCATGGGATTTCTAAGTGATCAGTGGTATTATTATTTGTATTGTTTCTTCTTAAATGCATACAGTCTTTAAGTATGCATTTATTTATTCTCCTGTAATCAATTTAGAGTAATTTGAAAAAGCAACATATGAATATAATAAAATAAATAATATATATTTGGTACAAAACATAGAGGCAGAGCTAATCAGAGTCAAGGGGTCCAAATATTAATGCAGAGAATGTATCTTTTTCACAGATTGAAGGAATTGAATTCCACCAAGAGTAAAATGGCATGATCCAAGAGATATTGCTACTGCATACAGTGAAGGTAATCAAACATTTGGTTATAAACACCAAAGCACTCTTACTGCAGTCAGAGATCCACATCAAAGTGCTATACAACAGTGCTAGAGCCAACAGAAAGTAGAGTGGAATTAAATTTACTATTTTGATTGCCACATCCCTAGCCAGCTATAGCAATGATGTTGGTTACTGCTCCTGAATAATGTTTTAATGCAAGAAAAGAAACATAGAAATGATTAGTGGATCCTCATGGAGTCATTTTTCCTCCCATGTCTCAAAAGTGCTTTTTCAGGAGGCAACTGGACTTCCTTGTTTTTTCTTTTGAAGACATTTCGCTTCTCATCCAAGAAGCTTCTTCAGCTCTGACAGGATAGTGGGGAATGGAAGGATTTATATTCCATGTAGATAGCTGGTCATCTGCTTCCTTTTAGCAGGTCGTTGAAGCACCTGGAGGTTTAGAAGCTAAAGAGAGCTGAAGAAGCTTCTTGGATGAGAAGCGAAATTTCTTTTTCTTCAAAAGAACAAACAAGAAAGTCCAGTTGCTTCCTGAAAAAGTACCTATGGGACAACCATGTCCTGGATGACTGAGAATCTCTACAGACTTTTAGCTATACAATTTTTGTCATGCTCCTGTCAGAGCCTGAATCTGCGGAGGAGGACAAGCAGGAGCTGGGGCTGATGGAGGTGGAGGGAGTAGCTCATTGGCTTCGGAGGAATGTGGGGAGGAGCAGGACGAGGCAGCCTTGGGCCCAGTGGTGGGCTTCAAATTTTTTAACAACCAGTTCTCTGTCCTAATGACTGGCTGGATGGGCTGGTGGGTGGGAATGGCCAGGGGGTGTGCACTCAGTCTCCTGCAGTAGTCTGCCAGTCAAAACAAGGTGCTGAGTTAATTACAAATGTGGGCTTTGCTTTGTGACATCCAGATCCAGCGAGCAAGGGGTGCAAACTGCACATAAAATACACATTTGTTTGGTTATGAAGAAATATCTCCAAAATCAGATGTACACTAAATGTAGACTGACTTTTAGCTACACGTCTTCCCAGCAAACAGCAAATTTTGAAGCTCCATGTAAAGAAGATTTGTTTTAGAATGAGTAACCACAGTTTGCATGTTGGAGGTTCCTAAAGGAATGTATTTTAAAGAACATTTGAGGGAGGCATGCAGAGAATAGCCCTT
The DNA here is from genome assembly GCF_049901715.1 of Pseudonaja textilis. Lineage (NCBI taxonomy): Eukaryota > Metazoa > Chordata > Lepidosauria > Squamata > Elapidae > Pseudonaja > Pseudonaja textilis. The sequence continues at coordinate 12,132,393 of NC_141997.1, forward strand.
CTCTGCCTGAGGCTGTAGAGACCTGGCACCAATCAAAACACTGTTTGTGAAGCGATCAACACTGACAGAGTAATCCACTAGTATGAAAATAAGAGCAAACTCCACTCCCTTCTAGTACTGATGTTGTTACCTAGTTTGGTAATGAAACATCTGCAAGAAAACCATCAAGCTCAGAGAGCACCAAGGACCCACAATTCAACCATGAGCTACAAATATTCTCACTTTTTCATTGGAAAGACTCAGAGCCTGCCTATATGAGATGGCTCCCGGTGGATTTCATTCTAAATATTGATATGATTGCTATAAATAAGGAGTGTAGAATTATAATGGCTGAGTATTTGATCCTTCATACATAAAAAAAAATATAAAACTAAGGGATAAACAAATAAAAAATATTTGAAAAAGGAAAAGGTTCAGGAAAGAAAGAGTGAAAGTGTAAGAAAGAAAGAAGAAAAGAAGGAAAACCAAAAAAGAATGAATTCCAATTTTCTTTGGTACATATATAAGTAAAAATATATCAATCTCTTACTCTAACATTTCTCTATATTATTTCCATAATCCCATATCTAATAATCAAAGCCCAGATCAACTTTTAATTTCAGTTTCTCACTAAAAGCCCAGTAATGGTTCCTATCACTTTAATCACTATTTGTTTATTTAATTGTTCCAAATTCTAAATAAAACAGTAATGGAAAATCCTAAACTGTAAAGTAGACCCATGCTTCTTAACTTTGGCAATTTTAAAGTGCATGGACTTCAATTCCAGAATTCCCAGGCAGTATGAAGTTCGTAAATGTGCCAAGACTGAAAAATGTTGATCTACAGAAAGGGATTTTTCCATTCCTCTTTTACTGGTACTTACTTACTTATGAGCAATCATAATGCAAAATCCTCACTTCCACCCCATCCCAGACCAATGATAAGGCAAAATCCTCACCTCCACCCCATCAGGGCAGGGCCAGCCAGTGGTGGGATTTGCCGGTTTGCCAAACTACAGAATCTTAATTACCTGTTTGCCTGAACCAGTGAGAACCATCTATAATCCACCTCTACTCAGGCTCCTTTTGCCAGCAGAGAGGAACGGGTGCAGGACAACTGAGAGAGAGCAGGCAGTGGAAGTGAGGAGTGATGGAGCTCAGGCGATGAGCCAGGGCCGCCCCCTCCTAATCCCCGAGCACAGGGAGTGGAGAGGAGGCAGGAACAGCTCAGGCTGACCCGACAACTTGAAAAGAGAGCACCTCATCCCTCTTCACAAGGCACACCTGGGGACTGAGACTTAAGAAGACACTGTGGAGAGGGGCATTTATCAGGAACAAATGCTGAATTTGTGGAGTTTTTGTGTGCCATTGCTGACTTCTGGCATTTCCAGACGCGCTTGCTTCTTCTTTGCTTCACGGACTCATTGCTTCTTCCTTGCTTCGTGGACTCATTTCCATGTTTCTTTGCCTTGCTGGACTTGCTTTGCAGCCTTTGTGCCAACAGCATTTTGCTGGACTACTCATAGCCAGGGTCTACTCTCTGTGCGTGTGAGTGCTTTGCTCTGGGACTTACATAATATGGGAGTGTTTGGGGGGAAAGTTGGAGCATTAAAGTGGAGTTTGAACTCTCAGCTGGCTGTGTGGCCTTCGTGCCTTGTCCTAGGTCATCACAATTTGGGATGAACACCCTTTGAATGGTGTGGGAGTAGGAATGGATTTCCAGAGAAAAAATTGCAGACTACATGTTAAATATGCATGATGCTACATTTACATGAGTTTACGTTATATGCAAAGTGGAGTCTGATGTCAAACTCCACTCATTGGTTCAGCCGCTGGCGGGAAGATTGAGTCCCCCATCAGTGGCTGAAGTGTTGGACTAAAGCCGGCGCTGACCGCATTTGTTTGCTTTTGATTCTGGTTGTTAAAAAGGAGTTTTCTCACACTTTGGAGTCCTGCTCCTTCCTCATTTGCTCCCATTTAACACTACAGGAACCAGGAGCACTACTCAGGTGACCTTGAGGAAACAGATAAACCTCCAAGTGCTTCAATGAGCATCCTGCTTCAAAGGATGCAAATGACCAGCTGTCTGCAAGGAATATAAATCCTTCCATTCCCCACTATCCTGTCAGAGAAGAAGAAGCTTCTTGGATGAGAAGCGAAATGTCTTCAAAAGAAAAAGCAAAGAAGTCTAATTGCCTCCTGAAAAAAGCACCTTTGGGACAACCATGATCTGGATGGCTGAGAATTTTTCTCCCATGAGACAAGGAGTGCTTTTCCCGTTACAAGTAAAAAGACTGCTTCAAATATAAACTCTATTTTGGGTGGCCATGGAATGGATGAAAACAGATAGGTGTTGGAACAGAATGTTTAACACCTTGTCAAACTGTTCAGTAAACAGACCAGATAGGCAGCTGCTAGGGTGCTCTGAGCCTCTGACCTGCTAGTCAGATTATTTCTGAACTGCAGAAAAGCACTTCTGAAAGAGTGCTAAACATATGAGCTAAAATAAGTTGACTGAGAGACATCATGATGAGCTAGCATTAAAAAATAGGTTCCCGTGTAAGTTTACGCTATTGTTTGGGAAAATATGAGAACAGCCCCTCGGTATTTACATATTCGGTTTCTCATTTTTAATCTAAAAAAATTATCACAGCAAAGCTGATCTCATAAATAGAGTTCTTATACAGATCTATATTATAGCAACTAAGTTTTTTGTTTTTTTAAAAAAAACAAGCTTGCACAATGTCTATGGAGAGCCTCGGTCATCCATAGGTCATGGTTGCCCCAAAGAGCAGCTGGACTTTCTGGTTTTTCTTTGAAGACATTTTGCTTCTCATCCAAGAAGCTTCTTCAGCTGTAACTGAAGACATAATTCTTTCTATTCCCTACCATCCAGTCAGAGCTGAAGAAGCAAAACGTCTTCAAAGAAAAACCAGAAAATCCAGTTGCCTCTTGAAAAAGCACCTTTGGGACAAGTTTGCACAGTCTTTGTTTAGGTTCATTACATTCATTCAATATCCATCTGTTTCTTCAATGAGTGAAACTTCTTTCATGGTTTTATGAAAAAGAAGCAGGAAGACTAGAGCCAAATCTGTTGGATTTCAGGAAAATAATTACATCTCACGTTTCTTTCTCCCAGATTTGGTGCAGTTTTCATAGTTTTTGAATAGAAAAAAAAACTGATTACATGTGGCTTTTTTTCTCCACATTTTTATAAGACAAAAAATATTCCTTAAATTACTCTCCTGCTCCAAATGCGGGGCAAACAAAAATATTTTGATAATCAATGAAAATGAAGCCTTTTTGTGTCCCATTTTCAACTTCAATCTTTTTTGTTTAAAAAAACAAAAACCCAGCACCGGTGTGGTTCTTGAAAGCTTTCTTTGTGAAGAGGAAATTTAATAACCTTGCTGCAAGTATACCAGGTATTCTTGACTAACAAGCACTGATAATAGAATGATGTTTCATTCTGACGATGACCTCCCCAAGGTATTCAGTTGCATCCAAACTCCATCCAGATGTAATATCGTCCAGCATTACTGAATATCTGATCAAGCCATATAACTTTTATTATATTGCAGAATTAAGCATACTGAAATGATAGAACTAGGGAACATTTGGAAACATAATAAGGTTGATGTTCTTTGTGGGAAAAGTTTAAGGTATTTAACAGCTTCATAAAATTGCACTTTTATCTCAGCCTTTAAAATCAGACATAAATTCTGGCATTAGTGCTGTTGTAAAACACACTAACAGAAACTACAAATCCAAGTTTGTATGCTATAACTGAAGTAAAGTTTGCTGAAACAGATTATAGCAAAAGTGCTGAAACAGATTATAGCAAAAGCAATTAATTATCAAAGCACAGTTGAAAGATTATGTCAAAATGTAGCACTTTTAAGTCTTACTGAATCCAAGAGGTGGTAAGCTTGTGTTACTTGCCCCACCCCCAAGAACAGTTAAAAATGTACACACTTAGCAAATTTCTGTCTATGTGTCTCACAGAGTCAGATATCTTTACAACCACTTATTTACCTTATATCAACAATAATATTATGTTGCAACAGTATTGAAAAATAAAAAATAGAATTTAAATATGACATGGGGAAAAAAGAAAAAATTACAAATTTAAAAAATATCCCCATAATTTTCCATTGCTACTATTTTTGCTCTGGAATCTGTAAGAATTTGGGAGATACAAGATTGCATTCAAAAAGAAAAGAGAAATGAAATAAATCATCTCTCTCTCTCTCTCTCTCTCTCACACACACATACACACACACACGCACACACACAAACACACACACATTTAAGTTCTCTTGAAGTATTGATTGTATCATCTGGCTTTAATTTTCCCACTGATGATATTCAGATTTGTGGTTTATTTAACCTTTCCCACTGAAGCAAATAACTGCATTTTTTCTCCTGCTAGACATTTTATATTCTTTTATATTAAACATAGAAAATTTGAAGAGTTAGTAAACAGGAACTGGTAGTTTAGATTAGATTTAGGAGTGTGACTTTCCTTAATCTGTCTTGGAAACTATGGTAATATTTTTTTGTGCCATTTTTTAATCTAACACTTCCAAGAACAGAATAGTGTCACTGTAATGAATAACCCAATTATTTGTACTAGCCCACTGGAAAAATACATTCATTCATTATTACCTTTGCATTTATTTGACTGAACTATAAGAATTTTTTGGTTAATCCATACATAATAGAAAAATAAGCAAAACATGAATACAATACATACATACGGTATACAGGTAGCCCTCGACTTACAATTGTTCATTTAGTGACCGCTCAAAATTACAACAGCACTGAAAAAAGTGACCTATGACCATTTTTCACACTTAAGACTCTTGCAGGTCACGTGATTTACGTTTGAGTGTGTAATGGAATAATTATTGTAATCTTATGTTATGTTAATGTAATGTTTATGTGTGTTTCTTCATCCTGTCTGAATAATTTTCTTCATAAAAATCATTTTCTGTCATCCAGTCCAGAAAATGAAGGTACTGACCATGAGGATAGAAGAACATGGTGACAACAAAGGGAAAATATATATTTTTCATTCAAGAATTATATATGAATTCACAATAATTCTCTTTTTACTTAAGGCATCTGGACAGTAGGCACTGTATTGACATTGAAATTGGAGCAAAACCAGACATGCTTACCTCAGAAAAATTCCTAGATGTAGGACTGGTAAAACTATAGCTGATAATGGCCAGGAATTACTGCAGGTTTGTAGAAAAGATCAAGAAACATTTACAAAAAGAATATGGTAGAAGACAAGGATAAATTGACTCTTGGGTTGGATTAGAAGACCTCCAAAATCCCTTCCAATCCTATGATTCTATGAGTCTTTCCATTATGCTCTGTAGAGAGTTTTAAAAAATGGACAAAAGGGGCGGGAGGAAGATAATGTTCAGACAAATGAGGCTTGAACCTATTGCAAGAAACTAATCTGAGACAATATCTTATATAAACCCCGCCTTAGTTCTAGATAAAGATAAAGTGAACAAGCGGGGAAACACTTTCAGATTTGCACAATTCCATTATTGTATCTGTGACAATAAAAGAAATCCTGACTTATTCAGCATTGTTTTCTGAGTCTGGTTTATCTTATAGGAATTATACCCTTTTTTGGATTTTAAAGACTACAGATAGTCCTTGATTTACAATAGTTCATTTAGTGACCATTCAAAGTTACAATGGCATTGAAAAAGTGACATGACAATTTTTCACACTTACAATTGTTGCTGCATCCCCAGGGTTGGGTTTCTACCGGTTCTGTACACCTCTGTAGAACCGGTAGCTCTGAAGAGCAGCAGACATAGAACCAGTTCTATGTCTGCTGACGTTTTTGCTCACCCACCCGCCCGGGCTCTTACCTGACCTTTATTTCCTGCTTTTTCAACTTCAGCTGCCATGCAAGGCACAGCTGCAGTTTAAAAAGCAGGAAAAAAGGTGCTTTTTCAAAGGCTGCTTCTCTGCACGCAGGTCCGCGCAGCATGCAGGGAAGCACATCATAAATCACCGAACCTCGTAAATCACCGAACCGGTAGTTAACCCTGTCGGATCCCACCCCTGGGCATCCCATGGTCATTTGATCAAAATTCAAATGCTTAGCAACTGATGCATATTTATGATGGTTACAGGCTCAATTGTGGTTGCAAGTTGAGGACTGTCTGTATCAAAAATGAAAGTGCAAGAACAAAGATGTCATTAATCTTTGAAATAAAAGGTCTAATACTGAGAAATTCCCACTGTCTCTCCTCTGAAATATGCATAGCAAAGCTCATATGTTGCCATTTAAATCCAAGCACTGTAGCTTTTCAGTGGATTCACCATTAAAAATCTCTGAAATTTTCTGGCTTCCATTCTTTAAATTTTTTTAAAGGCTGCCTGATTAAAGACAAGCAGGATGTTTCAAATTATTGAAACTGGACGAATCCATATAAAATGCACAGATAAGATTTACAATAGTTATTCGGGGGAGAGACAATATTCTCAGAGGTTTCTGGTTTTCCGGCAATGAAAATTAATGTGAATTAATCTTTCTTATTCACATGGAGTGATTAATTAGATTAAGGAAAAGTAGGAATGGACTATATGCCCATGGGAAGATCATTAATCAATTCACTATTAGAAAATGTCTTTCAAATGCTTACAGATATGTCAAAACAGAGTTAGTAGGACTGAAATCACAGGATGAGGAGCAGGAAATTAAACCCATACTACACTCCAATGTTAAAAGGAATGTTGGCTGATATCAGCTTTCCCAAACCAATGCCCTTGAGATGCCTGAGAAGACTGATAGGCTATGAATAATATGAATAGTCTGATTGGCTATAAATTAAAGAGAGAGAGAAAACAATTTGAAACAAGAAATAGTAAAAAATCCAGAACCAATAGAATGTTCCTTTGTGTTCCATGTTCAGCTGAAAATGAGGTCCTTGTTCTCTCAGTTTTTTGGCTATTGTTTTTCCCCATTGTCATGTCACCCAGCTATAAAGAAAGCAATAAAAATAGACCAGCTATTCTTTGTTATTTTGTCAGCTACATGAACAAGTTGATCTCATATGTTTTTTGATAGTTGAATAGAATAGAATACTTTATTGGCCAAGTGTGATTGGACACACAAGGAATTTGTCTTGGTGTAAATACTCTCAGTATACATAAAGAAAAGGCACATTCGTTAAGAATCAAGAATCATAACGTACAACACTTAATGATAGTCATAGGGTACAATAAGCAATCAAATCATACTAGGAAACAGTCAAGTGGGAGAGGATGGGTGAGAAGGAGTGGTGAGAAGATTAACAGTAATAGTAGCGTACACTTTGTAAATAGTTGAATAGTGTTGAGGGAATTATTTCTTTAGCAGAGTGATGGCTTTCAGGAAAAAAACTGTTCTTGTGTATAGTTGTTCTGGTGTGTAGTGCTATATAGCGTCGTTTTGAGGGAAGGAATTGAAACAGTTTATGTCCGAGATGTGAGGGGTCTGTAAGTATTTTCACAGCCCTCTTTTTGACTCGTGCAGTATACAGGTCCTCAATTGAAGGCAGGTGGGTAGTAATTGTTTTTTCTGCAGTCCTAATTATCTCTTGAAGTCTGTGTTTGTCCTGTTGAGTTGCAGAGCCAAACCAGACAGTTATAGAGGTGCAGATGATAGACTCAATAATTCCTCTGTAGAACTGTATCAGCAGCTCCTTGAGCAGTTTGAGCTTTTTGAGTTGGCACAGAAAGAACATTCTTTGTTGTGCTTTTTTGATGGTGTTTTTGATGTTAGGTGTCCATTTCAGGTCATGTGATATAATAGAACCTAGAAATTTGAAGGTCTCTACTGTTGATACTGTGTTGTCTAGTATCGTAAGAGGTGGTAGTATGGGAGGGTTTCTTCTAAAGTCTACCACCATTTCTACGGTTTTGAGTGTGTTCAGTTCCAGGTTGTTCTGGTTACACACAAGGCAAGTTGTATAACCTCCTGTCTGTATGCAGATTCATTGTTGTCTTGAATGAGACCAATCACTGTTATGTCATCAGCAAACTTCAATATTTTAACAGATGGATCGTTTGAGATGCAGTCATTGGTATAAGTGGAGATAGCACACAGACTTGGGCGGGGGGTGCTGTGCTGATTGTACAGGTATCGGATGTGATTCCGCCTAGCTTTACCTGATGCTTCCTGTCTGTTAGGAAGCTTATGATCCACTTACAAGTGTGTTCAGGTACCGCGAGTTGGTTTAATTTACTTAGAAGAGTGTCTGGAATGATGGTATTGAATGCTGAACTGAAGTCTACATAGAGGACCCTTGCATAGGTATTTGGAGATTCAAGGTATTGTAGGATGTAATGCAGAGCCATGTTAACATTATCATCTGTTAATCTATTTGAAATTACATGGAACAAAAAGCTCTTATTGGATTTGAGCTCAGGGCAAAATGAATATTTTGTTTAAGCTTCTGCTTTAAATAATTCTTCCCCAAAGTTGAATCCAGTAAGTCTCGGCAAGCTAATTGGGTATTCTGGAGGTCATTTTCCCAGCACAGAAGAAATTATATCCATGAAGGAATGTTTCTATAGTGTTGACATAATTTTATAAATTTGGCCAATATCACGACCCCTTTAATTCAGCTTAATTATTACAAGGTGGCCAAAATGCAATGAAAACAGGACTTTATCTTGTTCAAGAGTATTATAATTGGAAAATACTTTGGATTCTCCAATACTCATTATTTTAAAAGCCTAGTGAATAGTTTACTGTTATGTCTCCTCTTGGAGATTCAAACGAACAAACACAAAACAGCCGTTTCACAATCAAATCAAACTGAAGGAAAATAACAAGATAACAACTGGCAGAAACGGTTGGAACTCCCCTTCAAAATTCAAACAAACAGAGATCTCTTTGCAGTAACGTCCTCATTCAAAATAGTCATTTTGTTTCTGGCAAAAGGCACCAGCTCAGCTGTGTCCTTTTATACCCATTAAGGCAACGTGCTAATTAACTGGCTTGCCCTTCAGATTAACGTTTCCTGGTTCTGATCCACGATCTAACAGTCATCAGATTCAAAACTCTTAACAGGACCGATCCTTCCAATCACAACACTATCCCCCACCGCAGGGCCCTTTCCCCGAGTCTGATGATTAACTTGACGATGTTTCGTTGACAACCCCACTCTGTCTCCCACAGCCAATGGAGGCGTCGCTCGTTCCAATTGTCTCAGGTGGTCTACACATTGGAGACTTGGAAAAGAAATACCGTTCTGCGACCAAGCCACCAATGGATTGTGCAAACGCAACCAGGACATTCCGAGCACCAAAGGGAGATGAAGGTTCGAGGTGATATAAAAACTTATCGCCTCCTCATGATCCCCAATGATCATACGCACTGGCTGGGTGGTGAAACGAATGGGCCCAGACTTGAGCTCATGCCCATCCACGGTTTCCACCTTAATGGGTGGATGTACAGCAACCAATGGGATCCCATAGTGCTCTAGCAATAGCTCGGTCCATAAAGCTGGTTGTAGCCCCTGAGTCCACCAACGCAACAGCAGGAATTCCCTCCTTCTGTGACTGTAGAAAAATTCGAGTGTCCAAAAGTAAATGCCGAGGAGGGCCAGAATTTACTTCAGCAATTTGAGGTGGGGATGTGAAATGTGTCCGACCTAGGGTTTCCTTGAGGTCAGGTCTACCCTGTTTTCCTGACGAGCCAAGAGTGGTTTCAGGTACGGATCTGCGGGTCCCTCTCCGTTTGCAGGAATTAACAAAATGTCCCAGACCCCCACAATAAAGACACAAGCCTTCCTGGAACCTTCTTGAGCATTCTCGCACCGTTAAGTGAGGGCGGAGTGCGCCCAACTCCATCAGCTCCTCAACATTAACCGTGGGTTGGAAAACTCTCAGTGGCGTGGGTTGTGCACGAGAAAACGAAGATGGTTCCATACCGAGCTGTTTGCGTCCACGTTGCTGTAAACGAGCTTCAATTCGTAAGCACTGAACTATCAATGCATCCAAAGTTAAAGCCCTCTCTGCATGGACCAGCTCATCTTTAATGGCATCAGACAAGCCTTCCTGGAATGCAGCCATATGAGCCGGTTCGTTCCAATTGGAATCCAAACACAACAAACGAAATTCTGCAACGTAATCCTGCAGGGAACGTTTCCCCTGATTTATGTCCCATAAACGTCTGTCCACAGTTTGTATCTTAATTGGGTTCTCAAACATCACTCTCATTTGTTGAAGAAAACCCTGGAAATCATTCAACAACGGGCTATCTTGAACTAACAAAGGAGTAGCCCAATTAGCAGCCTGCCCAGATAAAAGGCTAAGAATGAATCCTGTCTTGGCCCGATCATTTGGAAAGTTTTCAGGCCTCAAGGACATAAATAATTGACACTGCCCCAGAAATGCCGGAAACATGTCCGTTTGTCCAGAAAATTTCTCCGGCATGGATACTGGGCTTTTCCTCACAGGAGGGGCAGGAGGAACAGCAGCAGGGCTTGGTAAGCTGGAAACATAATTCAGCAATTGTGTTACCTGATTCTGAAGCGTCACATTGCTTTGCAGTAGCTGATTAATTTGTTGTTGTTGCTGCTCTACCAAACGCTGCAGTTGATTTAAATCCATCTTGCTTGAAAGATGGTTTGTTTAGGCCAGAAACAATAATGTTATGTCTCCTCTTGGAGATTCAAACGAACAAACACAAAACAGCCGTTTCACAATCAAATCAAACTGAAGGAAAATAACAAGATAACGACTGGCAGAAACGGTTGGAACTCCCCTTCAAAATTCAAACAAACAGAGATCTCTTTGCAGTAACGTCCTCATTCAAAATAGTCATTTTGTTTCTGGCAAAAGGCACCAGCTCAGCTGTGTCCTTTTATACCCATTAAGGCAACGTGCTAATTAACTGGCTTGCCCTTCAGATTAACGTTTCCTGGTTCTGACGTCAATCCACGATCTAACAGTCATCAGATTCAAAACTCTTAACAGGACCGATCCTTCCAATCACAACAGTTTACCATACTACAAGTGAGATAAAATGCACCCGTGCAAATCTTTTTCTAAATTTGCAGGTCCCATTTAGCCAATATCTTCCTCTCTTTGAACCTCTGAGGATTCCTCCAGGGTCTGATAAAGAGAGGTGTTTCTCTGCTCAGAATTCAACTTTGCACAGGGTTTTCTTGGGAAGATTTTGGAAGTGGTTTTCCATTGCCTTCTTCCTAGGGCTGAGAGGGAGTGACCATAATCACCCAATTAGGTTTCTAAAGAAGAACTAAAATTCTTAGTCTCTCGATCTCTAGCCTAATACTTTGAACTACAACACCAGGCTGACTTTCATTGCAATATGTTGGCTTATTGCTATTACTGATTTATTAGGTGCGCTCATGATCATGACTGAGTAATTGTTACTCAGCTAGAAATTCCTGGGGATGCTGGATGGAGAGAAAACTTTAAAAGACAGTAGTGTCTGTATTGTCTTTTTAACTGCTTAGTAGAAAAGACATACAGATATTAACAGATTATTATTATATTAGATATAATGTATGTTCCCAAAACCATATATAAATTTGTGAACTGAACTAGAATGCATTTTCAGATTCACTTTCATAGGAAATATTTCTTCTGAAATACTTGGCTAATCATCAAGTATTTTTCCCAAACAGTTGCATAAGTGTTTGATATCAACAATATTTCAAGACGTTATAAAGTAGGGAATGTCATTGCTGAGTAATGCAGATTATGAACATCTTGAAATCCATAAATTGCCTATTCCTGTTAAAAGGAATGAATAACAGGGCTGGAAGGAATCTTGTAGGTCATCTAGTCCAACCCCCCCCCCACCCAAGCAGGAGACCTTACACCTTTTCTGACAAATAGCAGTCCAGTCTCTTCTTGAAAGCTTCCAGCGATGAAGCTCCCACAACTTCTGAAGGCAACTTCTGTTCCATTGGTTGATAACTTGTTCAATGGAAATAACTAAATGACACCATAGAAAAAGCCTCCCAGGTTTGAGCAGCAGGGTAACTAGCTTTATTTGTAAGATAATGGTTTGACAGTGCTAAAGATAACTAATTGTTGGCATAGAAAGTCTTGAATCATTTTTCAAGCGGATAGGAAAGTGCTGAGAAAAGTGCCCTATTACATTTGGTATTATGGAAAAATAAAACATATAGCTTATTAAGAAGCTTAATAGTGCTATAGTTCAGCTTTGCAGCTGGATGCTGCAAATGTGGCTAAGAATTAATGATGCATTGAGAAAGCAATTAGTTTGTGGAATTCTGGAAGAAAATATTCCAGTAAGACTATTAAAGAGGCGTATTTAAGATACAAAAGAGCATTTAAAATTGTTCTCTCTATGTGAAGTGCTGCTAGAAATACTGCAACACTGTTCTCGCCCTTTGAATGATTTACTAGAAGCATGGGAAAGAACAAAATAGAGCAAATAAGTTTCACCAAAGTAAAAATAAATGTATTTAGACATGGTGCTCACACATTTCTGTGAAGCTGGTTTGCATTGCCTAACAATATGGCATCACCATGCCATGGTACACATCATGAAAGAAACAGGAAAAGCTTGGTTTTTCAAATCATAGTTACAGTTGTGGAGAAAATATTTACACAATAGTCAGGAAGCACTGAATGTGGTTTGGGAAATTTTCAATGAATACTTACAAAGGAGGAAATCTAACTTCATCACTGATCACCAGATACTACTTAATGCCAAGCTTCAATATAGCAGCTAATCAAATGCAGTGTTAGATTGTATTCCTTGGAAGACACATATATGAAATAGAAATCAAGAGGACATACAATAATGTCAATGTGCCTTGTTTTCCTTTGGGATTCCTTTGGGATTTTGCTTTTTTCTCAGCAAGATGACAGTTGAAGAGATTAGGACAGGTCTAACCCTTGATAATACACAGCAATGCAGAATGGCTGCAAATTCTTATTTAACAGGGCTTAAGAACACCATGATAATCCCAACAGTAATAGTATGATGGAGGGACTGAGTGTCATCATACCACCAAGCTAAGAGCACTAGTGTTAAAGTACCTTTAGTATTTTTTAGTATTTATTTGATTGTCAATTGCTTACAAGATACAGGTATAAGAATAAATATAGTTTTGAATACATGAGATAGATACTTATAAGAAAAATAAAAAACAATAGGACAGGGATGGTAGGCACGATTGGTGTGCTTATGTATACCCCCTACAGGCCTCTTAGGAAGGGGGTGAGGTCAATAGTAGACAGTCTAAGGTTAAAGTTTTTGGGGTTTGGGGAAGAAACTACAGAGTCAGGTAGAGTGTTCCAAACATTGACCACTCTGTTGCTGAAGTCGTATTTTTTGCAGTCAAGTTTGGTGCAGTTAATCTTGAGTTTGTATCTATTGTGTGCTCTTGTATTGTTATGATTAAAGCTGAAGTATTCATTTGCAGGTAGGACATTGCAATGTATGATTTTATATGCTATATTTAGATCGGACCGATGCTGAACATATTGCAGTAATAAAGATGAAGGCAGTAATTCCTAATTTTCTTTGGAGATTGGGAGAAAATCAAAAATACAACCATTTGCAGGTTACCTGTCTTAGAAAGCCCAAGCTTTTCCTAATAGGCTATCAGATACACATCTTTGTTTTTCTCAAGCAAAGAATAGAAGACGGCATTTTCTTTCTTTCAGATTTACTGCTGCAATTTAATGTAGGGGAGAAAAAGAAGACAGTGACAATAAATATCTGACTGGTTTGACAGGACAGACTTAGTAGTAAAGCAGAGAGTGATAGAACTACATCACTAGATATATACATTCAGTTATATTCATTGTGTTCTGATGCTTAATAGAGCTACAAATAGTTAAAATATCCAAGATTACTCTTGGCTACTTTTAAATATGACTGGTAAGGATTGAAAAACTGGAAGAGGGGGTCAAGTCTCTTTTGATATATTTAAGAAAATTTTAATATAAGAAAGAAGAGGAGAAAAAACTATTTTATGATTCATTGTGAAGTCCATGTTTTGATTAGCTTCACATGGAAATCAACATGGTATAACACACTCTGTTTTGCGTTTCCCTGGAACAGAACGCTATTTTTAAAAAATCCTATTTACTAAATTTGTGTCTTCCCAAGTCTGCAATAACTTGTTACATTTCAATTATCTATCAGAAATTGATTTCAGATTTATTTTTGTTCCTTCTGTTGACTTTTTTCTTGATGCTTCCAAAATGAAAAAGTTAATTCCTTTTTTTCAGGTAATTGGTGCATTTTGAATTATATCAGTATAATACACCTTTCTTAAGAGTTATATTCCTCAGTAGATTTTCTTATGCTTATCTTCTGGAATAATAAAACTTAATGTTTTCATGTCACCTTCATAGTTTATTTTCAGGCAAATGAATCACTTGTCAAGTGTTGCATTCAAAATTAGGCATTTTCCATTTTCCCCAATCTACTTGATTTGACTTATTCGTTTCTATTTACATTGCCAATCTACATATGTCTTTAAAGTTTTCATTACTATAGTACTACAGAGAATATTTTAGGGACTTAAAAAAAAAAACTTGATAATTTCCAGATGTTTTCTATGCCAATATGCTGTTGTGCAGAATGTACATTTTTCTTGCAAGGACAATTGCACTTAGTTTATTCACATTTGTATATCTTATAATGCTGTGTTTCTGAAGATTGAAATTCATTTTTCATTCAACTGTCATTTCTACTTATGGAAAATGTATGTGGTATACTTCTGTGAAATTTCTTTTGGATACATACATATTACCCTGGTTGGTGATACCTTTTTCATATATATATTTTCTTGATATCTAATTCACAGTTTCCTTTCATGTTCCAATTATTTTAAAAACATTCTGCTAGACAGGAATGCTCAAACAATTTGCATAAGGAGTCAAAGGACAATATGTAACCATATTTTTTTAAAAATAGTTTGGATAAGGGAAGGATTTCTCTGCATTACTTTGACAGGACTTAGGGGAAATACACATCTAAAGGAAAAAGCTCTGGCATGGAACTAAATAAATCAGAAATAAATCAGTCAGAACTAAATTTGTGACACTGAAAGAAAAGTAAGGTTGCCAAAAGACTAAGCAGTAATAGTATACCCAAACACATACTTTCACTCACAATGCATAACACAATGTTGGTTTCCCAGGAGTGTTCACACAAACAGGAAATCTCATTTTTTAAAAGAAAAATGCATGTTGGGAAACATAAGATGGCCTAGAAATAAAGAGGATGCTGGAGTTTGCCATTTTGCTTCCCAACATGTTAGTTGTGACATTTAAAATATATTGAATGATTAGTTTAAACATTTTTAAAATCTAGTGTGTCAGAGAGTCAGGCAGATATTAAGCTCTCTCTGGACATATTAAATTGAAGAACAGTGGGTACCATGTTGTGAACTCTAAGAATAAAATAATACATTATTTTATGCATTTGCAGGATCTATATATGTTTATATTATTATACTACTATTATAGAAAATTAAGAGATCCTGAATATACTCAAAATGATCTTAATGTTTATAAATCAGCAATGATATTTAAGTTCCAAAGTTCTTTAATAAGATAATTGATCCATGACAAACTACAAATTTGATCTATGGGTACAAAGTTCTTGGCATTTTATAATTATAATGACTTTTGAATTGGGATTTTAAAATCCAAACTGAACTAATTCATAACATTTTTTTCCTTGGTATTGGTTTAACATGCTCTGCACACACACACACACACACACACACACACACACACACACACACACATCACACATACATTCTATAGTTTACAAATCATAGAAAACAACCACAACCATGAATTTAAATAATAGTAAATCAGGCCTTTGATGAGCATAAGAAGTAGGGTGAGCATAGGATGATAATACAAAAAGGGAGTTGTTATATCACCTTTGCTTGTTAGCACTTGTTAGCCTTTGCAGAATGAACAGTTTACAGCAGAATGATGAAACAAGTGGGCAAATCTTAAATCCATTTTTGAGTGACAGAGACAGAGATATAAGATGTACTTATGTGCATCAGCACAAGATACGTATAAAAGAATAGAGTCTGGGTCACAATACTGCAAAGCTCATCATTTATTAGCTTACCTCCACCTCTGACACAGATGTTCATGGAAAACTGGCACACTAGAAGCTAAATTAGATTGCTTTTATGTAAATTTCTTTCTAAATCATAAATTGCTTTCTAAATTTTTATGTAAATTGCAGTTTTCTAAATCTCAGAGTAAGAAAGGGACATTTGCAGTGGTGGGATTCAAATAATTTAACAACCAGTTCTTTGCCCTAATGAATTCTTCCAACAACCAATTTGTCAAACTACTCAGAAATTTAACAACTGGTTTTCCCGAAGTGGTTGAATCCCACCACTGGACATTTGTATGGGATGAATGATGGCCCACATTAAATTTTATAAGCAGCTCCTTCTATTAGACTGCATTAACATGCTTTCCCTCAGATTGTCATGGGTATTGAAATATTAAATGTATTTTTGAGTGAAACATGCAGAAATATGAGAGTTGAAATGAACCATCCTAAACTCTTCATTTCCTATGAACAGGAACCCTTCTGGATTATTTAATAGACTCTGAAGACACTATGAATCCTTGTCCTCAGAAAACTATTACATAAGATGGTCTTCAAAGAGGGAAAATAGTAAAATAGTACTATTTTGATACTATGGTAAAATAGAACAACTGATCATAGAGCTTCTATCTTAGCAGATGAAGGCATTAGCCTTTCCCTTTGATTAAATAGGTATGTGTGAGTGTTTTTCAGGGGGGTTTTTCCCCTACAGCTTCATGCATGGCTATTTTTCAGTTCCTGAACACTTAAGCAGAGCTACAAGCAACAACTAACTGACCTAATTTGATTTGGAACATAAGCTATAATTAGACTATGTCTATTCAATTATACAGCTTTTTTTTTCTTCAACTGCATTCAAAAAGTTATTTGCTTAAATGTCATTTAATACCAAAATACAAATTTCCAACTATTCCCTTATTAGGAAATATTCACTTTTCTAGAAAATATGAATAGGGGATTATTTTTTTATTTTGATGGGCATTGGAGATGGAAACAAAGTGAATTCATATTCAAGAAGGTTACACCAATGTCTCGGGGGCAATGGTATGGCATTTTCTACTTTACTAAGTGCTAAATAACATGTTTTTGCTTCCAGACGTAGCATACAGGTAAAGTGTCCACTATACACCTATCTGGTAACACAAATACATGAAGCAGACATCTTCTGTTGTATAGCTATCACAATTCAGTCTTTGCATAAAATACAGTCAGTTTGATTAAAAGACTTCTGAGGGCAACTGCCTTGTTCTCTGGTGATCTTTGTGCACAATGTGAGTCACATCATGTTGACTGACTTAATAACTACATGTTGGCTTGCCACACATTCCCCTAACCTATGGATCAAATGATTGAACAGTGGACCTATCAACATACCATAATTTTAAGGAATTAAAACACACTAGTGCAAAGGCCCAAAATTAACAAAATCCTCGATTTACAACATTGATTTAGTGAATGTTTGAAGTTACGATGGCACTGAAAAAAATGACTTATTATCTTTTTCACACTTACAACCATTTCAGCATCCCCATGGGCACATGATCAAAATTTGCATGCTTGGAAACTGGCGTGTATTCATGATGGTTGAAGTCATACAGTAACCTTTTGCGACTTTTTGACAAGCAAAGGCAGTGGGGAAGCCAGATTCACTTAACAACTGTGTTATAATTTAACAACTGCAGTGATTCAGTTAACAACTGAACAACTATTGTTAACAACAGTTAACAACCACCATAGCAAGAAAGATAGTAAAATGGACAAAACTCACTTAACAACTTTCTTATTTAGCAACCCTACTGCACACAAAATAAGATGTGTCCAGATCCTCTTCAGAAGGGCCAGGACACACTGTAGCACTATAACACTAAGAAAAGCGGATGAGAAACGGCTGCTTGACATAATAGCTATCCAAAAAACAGCACCCAAATCACAACATAGACACACAACTAACCACCATGCAAAAACTAACCCCACCATACACAAACACAGTGTCAGAAATGACAGTCAGAATTCTCCAACCTCTAGGAATTAGCAATAGCCCACAAACCCACAGCCACACTCCACCAGAAATTATCCAAAACCAAAGACAAAATATAGAAGGTTGAAAGAAAAAAATGTAATTTACAAAATCAACTGCAACAATAGCAACCAATTTTACATGGGACAAACATCATGTCAGTTAAAAACCAGGTTCCACAAACAGCTTTGGCTGGCAGTCAAAGCCATGATCTCAAATCTTTAATCTCAATCCACTCTGACACCAAACAGCACCAGTTCTATTGGACCAACACAAAAATCATCGGCCACACTATCACCCCCTACACTTGTGAATTCATCAAAGTCTGGCACTCCACAAGCACTCCACATCAAGAGATACATTGATTTACAACCATCCTACAAAACCCCTCAGAATCCAAATCAACTGCACAGCCAATCAGAATCAGCACCAATCCTCAACCAACCCATGCAAACACCGCCCCAACCATCACTTCAACTCCCAATGACCCTCACCTGCAGAGGTGAGATTCAATTTTTTTAACAACTGGTTCTGTGGGCATGGTTTAATTGCTGGGGGTGGCTTGGTGGTAATGTGACTGGCTGAGCAACTCAACATCACTCACATGGAGGCACACATTTCCTCGTCTGGCCTCTCGTGACTGTGTGGATGCTGCAATAGTGTGAAAAATGGTTATAAATCACTTTTTTCAATGCCACTATAATTTTGGCCAATAGTCACTCCACACAAAGTACCAGCAAAGTACCGAAAAAAACTACACAGAAGTTCCAGAGACAGGAAATCTAGTCCTGCCAAGAATGTAAAAAAGATTAATGGAGAGGCAGTTTCTGTAAGCAACACCAGAATGTTTCCTTCCTTCCTTCCTTCCTTACAGGATTAGGCCAGTAATTTCTTCTAACAACTGGTTCTCTGAACTGCTTAGAACAGCGGTCGCCAACCGGTGGGCCGCAGCCCACTGCTGGGCTGTGAGAAAATTGGGGTGGGCTGCAGAGAAATTTCACCACCAGAGCACCCGTCACAAAGCAATTAATCCAGGCAGAGCAGAAGCACAAGGCTGTTCAGCCCACATGGCCCGCGGGAACCCTTCCCACCCACTCACTCTTTACCTGGGAAACTTGTCTGCTAAGTTGCTATTTTTCCTTTTTCTGACCATCATCTGTACTGCTGTGCAGGGAGACTTAGATTAGCTAGGAAGCAGGAAATGGTTGGATTTCTTGCTTTCTAACTAAGCACAGTCGAACCTCCCTTAGGACTGAAGGTTTGCTTGCAAGCAAATTCAGTGCAGACTCATGGCAAGCAAATTTGAGAGACTGCTAGCCGATGGCAGCTAGTTAGATCACTGAATGATTCTGTGAGCAACTCAATCTGCCTCTTTGCCTGATTTTGGATAAAGTTGCTTTTTTTTAATAAAAAAATTCAATATTTACATGCATGGTGTGTTGTGAGTTAATTTTATGAGTTTGTTTGCAAGCAAATTTTATGTGACAGACTGAGCTAGCCAATGGCAGATAGATAGATTTCTGAATGAATCTGATTCTGTGAGCAACTCAATCTGCCTACCTGCTTTGCCTGATTTTGGGTAAAAGTTGCTCTTTTTTATAAAAAATTCAATATTTATATAAATATTTATAATATTTACATACAAGCCATGCCCAGCCAGTCACATGACCACCGAGCCACACCCAGAAATTAGGCCACGCCCACAGAACCAGTTAGTGGTCCCTGGGATCTAAAATTATGAGTTGGTGGTCCCCTGAGGTCCAAAAGGTTGGCGACCCTGGCTTAGAATGTTAACAATTGGTTCTAGCGAATAGGTGAGAATCTGTAGAATCCCACCACTGCTCACCTGACATAACCTTCCCATTACAAGACTCTCACTGGTGATTCATACCTGACCCAGCATAAGACCCATCACAAGAATCTGACTTGATGGGACATTCACCTGATGTGACCTCATTGTCACAAGATCTACTGACCATCAAAGTCTTTATAAACAGAAGAACACTGGCATCCTGTAAACTCCACTGAAGATGTTACCTAGCCTGGTAACAAAACATTCAGAAACCAACCCACCCAACTCGGAGAACGAACCTTCACCCACATCCTACACCCAAGTTGCAGATATTTGCAACTATTGCAAATAAGATGCTTTTAGCCTACTTTAGCTAAGTGTTCAGGCTATTTCAAATGTTCCTTGAAGGTACCTTTTGTTTTGAATAGCTCACTGTACCATAAGATATAAAAATCAATATTTTATAAAAGTATGAAGTCATTTTTAAATTTAATTTGGAAAGCAGACTACAGATTACATAGGTAGAAAACCCCCTTCCCCATTTTATTGTCAATCCATGCAACATACATATACTAGATAAGCAACAACTGTGCTAAACTAGCATCATCCAGCTGTTCAAATATTGTTACAGAGCATTTCAAGTTGGATGGGAAAAAAGTAGAAAGTGTTGCCATAGCCAACTTCTCTTTTGTGACAACTTATAATAAACTTAGACAAAAAGGATTTCCTTCCATACTTCCTTTCTGGTTCCACTTCTAACAGAAATATGTAATTGGAATCTAAGGAAAGGAAGATTGTAGGTTTTGTTTCCCAGCAAGTTTTTATTGGAAACCTGACCTACCATTTCCTCTGCTGATTGGTGTGGGAGGACACCTCGGTTCAAGTGTCTCTATGATGGAAATCTGTGAAGGTTTGGGTTAACAGGAAGGAAAGGGATGAGCAGTTATTTGCCAATGGAAATAAATCAGTGACATTTTGATGTAAATTGTTGCATCTAGGAGCTGAATAGCAGCTAGAAAACATCACTAGAAAATGTGAAAGCATGCTCTTCTTCCTTCCCAGTAAAAATTGGAAACAGTCCTACTTGTAACAATTTCACACCAAAAACAATGTTTTGCTCCTATTTAAAGGCACATGTGCAATAATCACTCCATCCAAGTGAATAGAAATATTTCCATTAATCATACTATATTGTTCCAACAAAGTCAACTTCAAAAAGGAATGCTAATAATGGTCGAATGTAAGTGGAATCAGACCTTAATCAAATATTTAATGTTTGCACTAAGTAAAATCAGTTTATACAATATGTGACCATATCTCAACTCTCTTGAATTAGAACAAATACAGACCTTGTATAAACTTAATGGCTTACTCTTATGAGAGATTAAGACCTTTGAATTCTGGTTACCTAGAAACCACAGTTATTAATTCCCTTCATATATGGAAACAGTGGTAATCCTCAATTCTTTCTTGTAGTACTAAAGAACATTTTGGCTCTTTTAACATTTTAGTACTATTATTACTAATTTGTAACAACACTGTTCATAACAATTTTATGTTTGTCATCTTTATACACTGACATTTCTGTCAACAGTCTGCTCACTTTTTAATTTAGAAATTTTAGTTTCAGAAAACCTAATTGATATTTCATCTTATTATACAAATGTATTTTACAATGCTTCTAAAAACAGAAAAGATACTTTACTACTTATTAACTGATGGCAGATGGTGATAATCACATAATATATTTATGTTGATTAAAAATGGGATTTTGTTTCCATGTCAAAATCCATCATCATAAATCTGAAATGTCCATTTTGCATAATAGAATCTAACACAAAATTAATTTTTGATCCATTGGCAATTACTCTTCTTAAATTGTTTTGACTTGCTCCGAACTACACTAATTTTGCAATTTACTATAGTGTATTATTTTTACATTATTTGTTTTTCTCTTTGATCTTTTTTTCCTTGAAAAAGAAAATATATTTTAGATATGTTGAAAACTGGAATGTTTATCGCTACACCAATTGATATGTATCAGGCAACTTGTGATCTTTGCTATTCTGTATTTACTTTATCTTTGTATTAACCACATGAACATGTCTGTAAAGGGGCAGATAGACGTACAAAAATTGAACTGTGGAGTAAAAGTACTAAGGTTTTCAGAATCTGGATTCTAATGCCCAAACTTCTAGATAAGAAAATTCAGTTACAGGAAGAAATGAACTATTGTGTATTATTTCAATCATCACACATTGCTTATCCTTTCCAATCTGATGACTTCAGAAATAGGTGACATGTAAACATGGACAATAAATAATTGTATATGATTTCCATCACTCCAAACAACAATGGTGATGCTGGTTGACCATAATGGTACGTATAGTTCATTATCATTAAGAGCAATGGTGTTGTGCTGGCTAGAATACAGTATTGCAGGCTAATTCTGCTGACTGCCAACTGCCAGCAATTTGGAAGTTCAATTCTTACCGGCTCATGATTGACTCAGCCTTCCATGCTTCCGAGGTTGGTAAAATGAAATCCCAGATTGTTGGGGGCAATATGCTGACTCTGTAAGCTGCTTAGAAAGGGCTGTAAAGCATTATGAAGTGGTATATAAGTCTAAGTGGTATTGGCATTGCTACCTCTGAAAGATACATGATGTGGCTATTAATCGGTATACTGTAAAAAGGAAAAGAAATGAACACTATACTGTATATATACTACAAAAACTCATGTTGACATGATCTTTACCTGGGCAATATGTGCAACATAGGGCAACATTTTTTGCACCAAAGTACCAACTGCTTCCTACCCTGAAATGATTATAGACCATCCCCTCCTTTGGTTGCCAGATACCAGATAGACTGGTCCAGGCCCAGCCCTTAGGAAGTCATGGAATCCTATTTTTGAACTGTCTCTGACAGCTTCCTCAGTGGAGTAGCTGGCAAGGTTGCTAAACTGTCCTGGGGTGAAATGGCAGTATATAACATTGTGGTTAAATAATAATAATAAACTGTCCAGAAATATGATAGCATTTCTTTTCTGAATCAACAACCAAATGATCAGGCAGATTTAATTCACTGGAACAGATGGTCTCTTCTGGAAGGTGTATTGCTTAAGTGCTAAGTGTGGGACACCAAAAGCAGAATCTGCTTCATTTGCACTTTCTGCTGTGGTTTGGTGAAGCATACAAGCTAAGCCAAGATTATGATACGTTTGTGGAAACCAAAATATCAGATCCAAATAAAGACTTAGAGTTTCATTAATTGGTATTGAAGCTCATGATCTTTAATAAACTGATGTTTTCTCTTTTAATATTAAAATCAAAACAATAGCAAGCTGCCTATGGTCATTTTGTTTTTCTATTTTGGTAAGGAGATACCTATGAAAGGATGATCCAAAGGGTCCCAGATTGTCTAGTTAAGAACAAAGAGGATATTTTCAGTCTTTCCAGAATCAGCAAAAGGCCACAAAATGTCACTACCAAAGTAGGAATAATGAATGCACTTCCCTTCAGAACACTGGTCTAAAGCCAATTAATTAGCATGATCAGAAAATCTCTCTTTTTTCCTGGCAAAGGAAGTAAAATGCAATATATTAGCAAACAATCTGTTGTACTTTCACGACCTCTAAAATCTACTGGTTGAAAGAGCCTCACTCTGACTGGTGTTAGAGTTATCATAGATCATTTTTCTAAATGTTGTTATTTGCAGAATACTCATAAATGCATTGTAATTCAAGGACAAATATTACAAAAAAAAATTGAAAACCAAATCCTAAGTAAACCATGGTTTTCTGTTTTCAGACCCCTTTTTTATAAAGATGACAATACTGGCCTAATTCGTGGTGTTTTTAAAAAAGCAAAAGATCATACTATTTTAATACTAGAAATTACTACATAATAGTAATACAGTGCAATAAGATTTTAATTTTTTCCATAAGCAGATACAACTGCTATTTCATACTTGTTTGGTCTAATAATTACTAATATAGGTAATGGTTAAAATGACACTCTCAATCTCTTCTAGCATTTTATTTCTCACTATTTCTCACCCTGAAAGGTGGTATTTATGCTGCTTTCTTAAATTATAGGTGAGAACCAGAATTTGTCTCCATGGATCATTAACAAATTGTTTAGTTTTTATAGCATCAATCCTCAAGCTTTCATAAATATTCAGCTCATGATCTGGAAAGGAAATGGTCCTTAGTGGATAGCAAGCTTAATGATTCATAGATTCCCAAATGCCAGTTCATTCAAAAGGATACACATACACAATCATTTAAGGCACAAATCTTATTTTGAAAAGATAATTTCCTAAAATAAATGTCTCCCTCTCTCTGCTTCCTCAAAAACAGTATCCGTAACTATAAGTCAGAATTGGAATACCAAGAATTTGACATCTTGCCAACAATTTGGCACATTCAACAAAAGGAATTCCAAGCTTTTCAGAATGACCAAGAGAGTAGCTTTATGGAAAGATCCATTTAGGCACAGCAGAAGCAAAGTCAGTTCTTGGATTTTCCAACAAAAATTCACATACTGTAGTTTTTGGACTATAAGATGCTCCGAAGTATAAGACACTCCTAGCTTTTGGGAAAGAAAACAAGAAAAAAAATCTGCCTCTGCCTCCCAGCAATTTGTCTCCTTGCAGCAAACAGCAAACAGCTTGGTCCGCTTCAGCACAGCCTGATTAGCACAAGCAGCTGATTGTCAGTTAGATCGGCCTCCCAATAACCAGCTGTTTCAGGCTGCAGGGATTGCCATCACCGATTGCTGCCTCTGTGCACCCCATTTTCAACCTCTGCATCCCATTTTCAGCCTCCGCACACCCCATTTTCAGCCTCCGCATGCCCCATTTTCGGCCTGTTCCTATCCCCACTGCCTGGAATGGACCAAAAATGGGACACGCAAAGGCGAAAGCAGGATGCGGGGGCTGAAAATGAGGTGCACGGAAGTGGCAATAGGCGATTTCAATCCCTGCAGCCTGAAACATATGCCTCCCAATTCCAAGTGACAGTCAACTGCTTTTGCTCAATCAGGCTGTGCTGAAGTTGACCAGGCTGTTTGCTGTTTGCTGCAAGGAGGCAAATTTCCGGGAGGCAGAGTCCGAAGGGTGGGAGCTGGTGGGTGGGTGGGGCTTCGGTCATATTCGCTTTATAAGATGTACAGACTATTCCACCCACTTTTTTTTTTTTCTTATACACTGAAAAATACGGTAGATAAAATCTCTTTTCCCCCTCTGGGCCATCCACCTCACCAATTGTGTTCAGTTCTTTTGTTTTGGGAAAAACTGTCTGTGGCACTGAAACATTCTTCATAACTTTACCTTGGTGGATAATGTCTCACTGGCAACAGAAAGCTGTCATGCATTCCATAGCCTGCCTCCCCTTAGGAATTCGCCACCTTCCTCCTATCACTGTTTGGCAAATTGCAAGCAAAAGCAGGTACAGGGAACTATGGAGTTGAGTCAAGTTTGACATGCCAATCACTTGGCCAATCTGGATGCTTAGCATGAAATCTGCTCACTAACCTAGCTGCCTTCACATCTAACACTACCACCCATTCTATACTGACTAGATGGTAGCCACTCCAAGCACTGCTGTCCTTGTGTCATGACTTCTCTGTAAAATTCAGGTCTGCTGGTTGGCTGAGACATATATTTTTACGCCTTTCCACACCAGCCCCTCCCTCATAGATAGATTGAATTGTGCTACTGGAACTATTCATCTCTTATTAGGCCTTTTATAAGGGTTGCACTAAGTATAGGACTGGCTCCAGCTGGATCATTGCTTGTTTTCAGGCATGCTGCGTGAATGGGATGAATGTCACCACTGCCTCTCCGGCATTATTGTACTCCAGCATGCAGGAGAGGGCATCTGCGAGGAAGTTCCCCCTCCCACAGGCAGGTACTGGAGAGTGAAGTTGAACTGGTTAAAATATTGGGCCCATTAGACCTGCTTAGGGGATAGTTTCTGGGAGGTTTTCAGCACTTCTAGGTTCTTATGATCTGTCCAGACCTCAAAGAAGATCTTGCTACTGTCCAGGAACTATCTCCATGTTAGGAAAGCCCATTGGACTCCTTTTCCCAGATAGCCCAGTGCCTTTCAGTGTTGGACAACTTGAAAGACATGTAGATAAAGCTATCTGGGCAAAGGTGGGGATAAATTGGCGGTAGAAGTTCACAAAGCCCAGAAAACTCTATAGTTGCCTCCGGGTCTGAGGGGGTTTCCACTCCAGTATTGTTTTCACCTTTCTGGGATCCAATTCTATTTGGTATCCAAGGTAGTCTAAGCAGCTCTTGTGGAATTCACACTTATTCCACTCATTCCACTCCTTAATCTTCACTTGGAAATATGTCTTCCTCAAGTCCGGCTTCATGAAGATGATGCTGGATAAGAAACATATTAAGCTTCTTCTAGTTCTACCTAAATATCTTTCTCTACTCCCTTCCTTTCAGCTAGGGCCAGTTTTGAATGAAATATTGACAGTTTTAAAACTGTTCTTGAGAAACCCTGATGCCACCACCTCCTACATCTCTCAGCTTATCTATTTTTCCCTCAGGAATCCAAAATGACATACAACCAGAAATTCTATTTTCTTTCCAATTACTTTTGCAAGCAGGAGGAAATAAAACAGAGATGATCAACCACAGGTGATAAATTGTCTACCATATATGCAATTCTAGAATCAACACTCAGCTTGAATCAACTGAGGACTCTTTCTAAGCTTTGTATTACACTTTCAGTAGGATATAGATATGGTGTACAATGAGATGTGGGATCAAGTATGGAGAAATTGTTTGTGATGAGGATCATACAACAGTTTCTAAACCAGGGCTTCCAAACTTGGCAACTTTAAGACTTGTGGATTTTAGCTCCCATGCTGGCTGAGAAATACTGGGAGTTAAAAGTCCACAGGTCTTAAAGTTGCCATATTTGGAGGATCCTGCTCTAAACATATGCACAATATCCCTGATTAACCATAGTAAAAGAGGGCTAGATACATAATTCCACATGCTATTGTGGAATTAATGTTAAAGTGTATGAGTATGTACATGTATGGGAATCTCACTGAACATCAGTGAACTTACAATATGGGAAATTTTGTGCGCTAATCTGATGTTCCTCATGAATGCATTTCAAATTAGTTTACTTATGGCTTTAATAGGAAATCACTTGACTGTTATGCAGCAAATGTCAAGGTTCTGACTAATAAGCCAACTCTGACTAGTTCCCATGGTTTCAGTAGAGTTAAAATAGTAAATGATCCTCTCCCCAAGTGTCACAGACCACACTGTCCAGTTCGGTCATTGGAGGGCTCCTTGGGCACGTCCTCATCCGACACCTATGAAGATGACCTTGGTTCCCACGAGATAGATTGGTGTTGTGGCCAGCAGTGCAATCCAACCCTCTCCCCCACCAAATACTGTGTGGCAAATGAGAACCAACAAAATGGCTTCTGCCAGGTTCGGTTTGAAATTGACAGTACAGTATATCTTTGGTTGAAAAGACACTAGAATAAATCACCCAATTTTTGCAATAATTTTATTGAAGATTATATTATACATATAAAATTAACACAATTTACAAAATATAAAAGCATATAAAAATAAAGAAAAATATTTTTTAAAATGAAAAAGTGCAAAAAATAAGAAATTACAAAACTATTTGTCAGACATGTATCATCACAATTTTTTTTTAATAATTTTGCAGTAAAACATGAAAAAAGACCCATAAATTTTAGTTAAAAAGTAAATTAGCATGTCTTGGAAGACTTTAATTACAGTATAAATGTCAGGGGGTTTCCAAGTCCATATTTCTTTGGTTATTTTTCTATCCATGCCCATTTATTTTATAAAAGCTTTGGCATGGAAATCTTGAGAAAATGAGCCTTCCTGTAAAATGCAACATTATAATATTTTGTTATTTTCATTTGTGGTCACAGCCCAATTTGATTTTGCTAAAAAGCATCAAAACTACAAAAATATTATCTTGAATTTTACATTAAAAATGGTTCTTGTTGTAAAATAAAATACATTGAGTATGCTTTTTCCAAGAAAGTTAGAAGTTTTCTGATTTAAATGATATACCCTCATCCACTACATCATTTGAAACAAAACAGAAGAGGTAAAGAAAACCCTTAAGAATCCAAATATGCCAAAGATTCAGTTAACCATTTGAAAGCAGCTAGGATATTTCATATCTTCAAATGAGATTAATATAATCTAACATAGCATTTGATAGTCAGAGCAAGGCCAGAGAAAATACGGTCAACAAATCTGTAAATCTTTCATCACAGAGAGATGACACATAATTCTAGATATTTAAAAGAATTGATATTATATTCTTCATAATGCTGGGATTCAATTTTTTTTACTGCCGGTTCTGTGGGCATGGCTTGGTGGGCATGGCAGGGGAAGGATACTGTAAAATCTCCAATCAGAGGTGGTATTTGCTGGTTCTCCACCGGTTCTCAAGAACGGGTCAGAACCTGCTGAATACCACCTCTGCATAATGTTCTCTAGATGTAAAAATGTAGCTATTTGAAAATACTTATATTCAGACATAGAAGAACGTTCCAGATCTAAGGTGGGCACTGGGTATTTCAGAGTGTATTTACTGCAAAATGTTATCGAATTTTTATTCTATGCATGTACTGTTCTTAACTTCTTAAAGCGTAATATATAAAATTAATACAACTGCTACCATTCTCCCAAGATACTGTTTTAAAAGGACTTTTACAACTAGACTTTGTTTTTCCTTGAAGATGGTTTATCTGTGCCTTCTAAGTGGCCTCAACAACTCTCATAAAGAGTGCTAACAACTGCAAGGAATATAAATCTTTCCATCCTCTACCATTCAGTCAGAACTGAAGAAACTTTTTGGATAAGAAGCAAAATGTCTAAAAGGAAAAACAAAATCCAGTTGGTTTTTGAAAATGCACCTTTGGGACAATCATGACCTGGATGACTGAGAATTTCCATAGGTATATTGTTACCATTATTATTCTGGCCAGTTAGGTGGAGAGTGCTGAAAGAGAAGGAAAGAATTCACTGCGTTTACTCTTTCCACCTGCACTGTGCTACAGCTTCTTGAATCATCCATTGATGCACAAGCAGACCTAAATTAATACTATCAAAATATCTGGGGTGTCTTCATTTGTTAGTCATTCTATGAAATATTTAATTAATGCTTTTTCATCAACTTATATCATGTGCTAACAGCAGAGACTCAGCAACTGACTCAGTATTTGCCCTGTATTAGTGCTTGTCAATGTGAGCTTTCAAGAGGGTCAAAAAATTAACAGATTTGTCCAAGTCAGGGCTGTTCAGAATCAGAACAGGTTTTTATACTTAACACCTCTCTCAGGGATTAGAATAATGACAAATTCTACATGGATTCCATCTGTAATGATGTCATCTGATCTCAGGGAAATGTATAATGCATATTGAGAAAGGAAGGCAGTAGATTAGCTTAAAGTCCAGATCATAATTACAAGACACTGAGACAGATATGCAATACTGGAAGACCAATTCAAGTTAGAATTTCACAGAAATGTGTGAGTCATTTTATTTTTCATATTAAAAGATTCTTTGTATGCTGATGGCAAAAATGAAAGCTTCAAGAATTGAAATTTAAAATTGCTGCAAAAACAAAGGTGAAGAATTTCTTCACAGTATTGTGACAACTGATAAAACAAGGGCTCATCATTATGATTCAGAAACAAGTATTCACTTAAATAAATAAAGTCAAAACTCGGGGTTCAGCAGAAATATTCATGGTTATAGTTTTTAAGATTCTGTTGCTGTTACGGTTATTCACATGGATTTTCTTGAATCTGGTGCCGTATTATCAACTCGAGATGCTACATTGCAACACTGAAAATGTTTAAAAAATTGAGCAGAATTTAAAAAAAACACAGAAAAGAAATTTTCCTGTAATATGACAAGCCAGCCAAGGTGGATGAAGGTACTGTATTGTTAGAAAATATGTGTAGAGAACGTGCGGAGAAGTAAATACAGTTTTAAAAAATCTCACTTCAACATGTATTTTTCTGTGTCATACATGAAAAATAATTTAGTTATGGAGGTGGAGGCATTACTTTTCGATCAACTTTCAGTGAAATGCCCCATTCTTGAAATATTTATGTCCATGACTGGATGGAGCTATTGAAATAGCTGGTCATGAATTACCTCCCTTTCCTTTTTATGACATGAGGTGCTTTAAGCTAGGAACTTCCGTCTTTAGATCAGCCTGAAAAGGAGGCAGTAGATTTTCTATTAGAGAATTGATCCACTTTTAAAACTAAATTCTGTTCCTTTGTAATTGCAAGCAATGAATTTAAATTTGGTCCTAAGGTCAATGTACATAGTAGACAAAGACCAGAAGACAGTGGGTGATGATAGATGTAGCAGTTCCAGGTGACAGTAGCATCAGGGAAAAGGAATATGAGAAGCTGGAGAAGTACCAGGACCTGAAGGAGGAACTGGAGAGGAAGGATGTAGAAAGTAAAAGCCAAAATGGTCCCAGTGGTGGTAGGAGTTCTTGGGCCTATGACTCTTATGCTGGGAGACTGGCTCCAACAGAGTTCTTTGTTCAGCATCAGAGCTCTCTGTTCAGAAAAATGCAGGGCTAGAAAAAAATACTGTGCATAACCCTCAAACTACTAGGCCTCTGACAGAGGACCCAAAATTGAGGAAGATACATACCACCCACAAGGATGAGAAGGGAATGTTTATAAATTAGTACCTGTTTATTCCGATCATTATTGTTTATTCCTTTTTTAAATGGAATCAACTCTTCAGTGATTATGCTATTTATGTTAAGCTGATTAACATAACTGTTATTGCTTAACATTTTTGCATAACCATTTTTATTCATTTATTTTATTTACAAAATTTATTGGCCATCCTTCTTACCATAGGGTAACTTTGGATAGCTTACAGCTACATATACAGTTAAAACATAAAAAGACATTAAAACCATGGACACATGGAGAGGATCGGGGGTGGAGGGGGGGAGTGGGATCTCTTGTCTCAATCAACCACCTCCACTGCACTGTTCATCCATTGGGGCCCAAGCCAACTATCAGAGCCACATCTTTAGGCCTTATGAAAAGATAGTAAGGTTGGGGCCAGCCTCACATTGCAAGATATTCCATCACAAGGTGTTTTAGATAATAATGATGAACGAGTGGTGGATAATTTATTATATTTATTTATTCATTAAATTTATTTGCCACTCTTCTCATTTTGAAGTTACTCTGGGCAGTTTACAGCATTCCGAAACATTAAAATAATAAAATAAATATTTCTAAAATGATAAAAGTATACCCCAGGAAACATTCAGTAGTTTACATTGCAAGTCTACCTTAGGAACCAGTTGGAAGAGCATATCCTATGCATATTATAGCAGCAGACATCAAATTAGGGACTGGAAGGATATCAACAAGCAGAAATTGTGATCCGGTCAATTAATCTAGCAGCAGCATAAAGGAAATGACTTTGGCAAAACAATGTGGTTCAAAATGTTAAAATTTATGACATTTTGTTGCACACACTCCTAAATTCAACGATGGTGATGAATACATTCTTTGTGCATGACACGTAGCACTTTTCATTTTTTTAACTCTGTCTTACATTTCATATAACTTTCTAGATTTCCTTATAATATATGATCAGATGAGGGATTATATATAAAGCAAGTATTCTAAAGATGCTCTGTTCATGTTTTATCCTAAGAAGAAGAAAATAAGAGGACTTCTATGGATTATGTGGTTTCAAAAACATTCTAAGTATTAGTAGCCAAGATGATCTCATTCAATTAGACACTACAGAGAATATGAAAATTATGTTTCTCTGGTGCATTTTTCTTTTTGTGTATCAGATAAGCTAACCTAATATTTGAATCAAAGTAACCATTTTCTTCTCAGATAACTTTCCCTCCTTTTTTTCTTTCCCAAGCTTTACAGATACTACTGTGTTTAGCTAAAACAAGTCAGTTTCCAGAACTTTGAATACTGTCTATTACTGAGGCATTTGTATGAGAGATATTTTGCAAAATAGACAGAATTTGCTGCCACAGTGATGGGTTTCTGGGGCCAAGGGTCAAATATAAAATAGATTATCACATTTATTTGTATTTTTAAAATTGCCTGTAAGATGTATTTTTCTTAAGTAATTCTATTTTCCTGTTCTTTGTTCCACATTTAAGCAGTTATTATGTTTATGTTACCAAAGTTCAAGTTGTAACAATTTAAATAAGATAGTTAATAGATTTGTGAGCATCTGATTATTAAGATTCCATTTGGCTTTTTTCAAGAGACCTATTTCCAAAGTTGTAAGATAAATGTGGAGGGATAATATACCTTTGGTGTACAATATATTTCTTTCCTAAGAGATATTGACTTGGATTCATAAGAAATTGCCATTTTCATCCTAAAAGACCAGAAACATATAACAGAAAAAAAAGCCCCATTGAATTGCCACAATAACTCATCCTGGCTTTAAAAAGTCAAAATGCTAGAAAGTGTTACATTCCACAGCTTGCAGTGTTGAAAACTTTGAAGAAACTTTTTTTCTCTCATCCAGATTTCAGCAAAAAGGGAGGGAAAGCAGATCAGATGCTGAGTGTTTATAAACTAACAATCCCCAGATGACATGTGAGAGCTTTAAAAAAAAAAACTTTCTCCCAAAACTTTCTTCTTCCTTTCCTTTCTTTGGAAAAACATTGAAAAATGATTTAGGAGAATAATTATTTTCTAATATTAAAAGCAACCATGAGAGGTAGTACGGTAATTATGAGAGACAAGGCAAAAAAACCCAACAACCCCTAACTATTGTTATGAATAGTATTTAGTTTCCTTTCACTCCTCAACTTATTAAATCAAAGACTGATCCAGTAATATTTTAAGGAAACAGTATTCCTATGAACCAAATATTTTTCACTATCAGCATTATCTATTTAAGTAAAGTGATCCAGTTTACAATATCCTGCTGGTGATGGGAGTTATTTGAGTATGTGCCATAACATTGTTCACAACTCTTAGCAACTACATAGAATTCTTTATGATGATCAGTACTATTGTAGCTTCATCATCTTTTTTAAAACCTTCAAATATTATCTAGCTTTCAAACAATAGGACATATTTTACAAGTATAGAAACAAAGTAATAATCCCCAGAAATGCAAATATATACAGAATATTTTGTTTTTCAATCTACAATTAACTAATGTATATAGTTTTAACATGAAATTCCCCATTTATTCTTTTTTATTTCTCTGAATTCACTTTTTCTGTTTTTCTTTTCCATCATTTTTCTCAAGACAGTACCATTGACCTGGCGCAGAGGTTTGACCACTCTTTCCAGTCAATTCTTTGGAATAACTTCTTTTGCAAAAGGAACTATTAGCAGACATTTCTTGGTTAATGTTCCTAGCTGAGAAATATTCTTAGTCACCTTTCTTGCAGTGCAATCTCCTCCCAGATTTTTAATTTTATTCAAGTCTGGGACTATGAAGATTTCTTGCCTTCAGGAAAATCTTTATCTTTCTGTCCTTTAAGTATATTCATTTATTTGTTTATTTGTTTATATCCTGCCTTATATAAATAACTCAAGGCAGTGAACAACATCCTCCTCCTATTTTCCCCACAACAATAACCGTGTGAGGTGGGTTGGGCTGAGAAAGAGTAACTGGCCAATAGTCACCCAGCTAGCTTTCACAGCTGAGGCTGGACTTGAACTCATCATGATCTCCCACTTTGTAGCTTGGAGCCTTAATCATTAGACCAAACTGACTCATTAATTCACAACTGACTTGGAGATATGTCTTGGATTGTTGTCTTCCTGAAACACTCAATTTTTTTTCCTTCAGATTCTTCACTAATGGTGGAACTTTAATTTCTTGGGCTTTTTAATATTTGGCTAATTCAATTCTTCATTCCAGAATATTTCCTGTGCCACTGGCCACCACATAATTGCCAAGGTACACTAAAACTTTCCCTGGACTTAAGGTTAGCAAAATGAAGTTTTTCTTCAGGTGCTTCAAACTTTTTTCTCCTGATGTATCTGCTCTCATCTGGTGAATAATAATTCATGTCCTTCTTGCTTATCCCACAATGCTTCTTGTGCATGGATGGAGCATTTGATGATAGATTGTTCTCTGAGAAATAAAAAAGAGGGGTTGTTTGTTTACTGTTTCTGTACATTACCATGCTGCAAGTGATATCAAGTGGCTTAAAATACAAATATTAATATTCAGAAAACTGTTAAGATTTACACAGGTCTATCATGTG
The DNA here is from genome assembly GCF_049901715.1 of Pseudonaja textilis. Taxonomy (NCBI): domain Eukaryota; kingdom Metazoa; phylum Chordata; class Lepidosauria; order Squamata; family Elapidae; genus Pseudonaja; species Pseudonaja textilis. The sequence continues at coordinate 12,166,613 of NC_141997.1, forward strand.
TATCAAGCCAAGAGCAAGTAGAACCAACAGTAGTTTGTATCAAATAGTTTTAACTACAATAGGAATATAGGAATAATATACACACACATGCTACAAGCAGTGTCCAAGCAAACAGTAATTGCAACAGGGAAGAATCTTGACAAACTGTAAACACTCTAGCAGGGCCTCCTCTTATTACACAGGCTCTTAAAGGGATAACAGCCAAAGACCCTGCTCACTCATTTCCATCATTGCTTCAGCTGGTCAGCTCTTAAATTATTACCTTGACACTCCTCCCATTTAAAACAGCGACCAGTCCAAATGTTTTTACATACCTTTGATGCTTGTTTGCATTTAAAGGCTTAGTCAACTTATTCGTTATATTGTCTTCAATGGAATAATACTGTAACCTTATCAGTTTATTCTTTACAGCCTCCCTGAGATTACAATACTTTTCTTGCTTCCAATACATTCTCCTGTTGCCATCTTTAATACATGCAACATTGTACAATATTGGTACAGTTCCTTTTACATCAATATGTACATCCCTTAGCAATTGTATATACCAAGTTATTTCATAACATGCTTCAGACAATGCTATGAATTCAGCTTCAGCAGTTGAAAGTGCTACTGAAGATTGTTTCCTGGATGTCCATACAATTACAATGCCGGCAAACAATACCAAAAACCATGAGTTTGATTTTTTTGTCCCACATATCATTTGCCCAGTCACTATCTATATAGCATTATATAAAAGTCATTAGATGGCCTTATCCATAGCCCTAGTTCCTTCATAATATCCATAATTATTCCTAACCAGTGTAGGTATGCACTTAACCTGGCATCCAGCCCCAATAATCTGAATTAGTGAATGGGGGCAGGAAGCTCTGTTTCTCCACCATGGTGACAATTTTCTGTATCAGCTGCCCACAAAACTACATTGGCAACTCAGTGACAGCCTTATGAAGCTTCTGAGAATCTATCTCTTCTGTAAGACCTTTGGGGATTGATTATTCATGACTGGTAACTTGCACTGAAGAATTTTGTAATGTATAATTTGTGTTATATTGCTTTTATTCTACTATTTTGATTTTTTTTATTTATGGTATTTTGCTGTTAGGAAGTTAATGTAGTTGAGGTATTATATTTTACAGTTGGTTGTTGTAGTCTACAGGAGTCTGAAAGGATTTGGTAATGTACATAGAAATTTGATAATGATCATAGAAATTAAATCAGAATTTCCTCTGATGCATTGATAACTAGCTTAATAAACCATACTTGTGTATGTATGGGAAGGTGGTAAGGGGCATGTCAGGAGCTCACAGCTGTTGCATCCAAAACAGCTGAGTTTGGCTATCCAGTTCATGTATTTCACACAAAACTCAGCCATATAATCAGACATAACCTAACTCCTACCCTCCTCAAAATATTTCACTTCTATTAAAAGTCTTTGAAGCAAACTTCAGTCTTCTCTTAAACAATGCTGAAGATAATCAACAAGCAACTAGTTATTTCCTATATATGCTTTAAATTTTTCATTGGAATTGGGAGCAGTATTGTAAATACCATGTGCCATCTCTGTTTATTTGATGTCAAGTATTCTGCAGTTAAATGACATCTCCAAATTAGTGTATATTGAAAGATGAGTTCTCGTCTCCAGAGATTCCTGTCAGCTTAATTGTGTTGTCCAGGGAAAAAAACAAATTCCTTCCTTCTCTATGCCATATGAGAATTAGGCCAAATTCTCAAATTGCTTCAAAAGCTCATCTTGAACAAATTACAAATGCCCTGGTGTCATGCCTTTTCATATAAACATAGATTGGTTATCTGCCATTCATCTACAAAACAGATCTTCCTTTTATCAGGAGAGATGGTAGCCCTTGAAGACATTTATTTTAATATTCTAACCTTTCACTTTATGAAGATTAAAGATTTGACTCAAGAGATTCAAACAGCCTACAGAAATTTAAAGGTGTTTGAGAATACAGTTCACTTTATTCATTGAATAGCATATTTAAAATATATGACTGGACATAAAAACATTTTCAACTTTTGATTTTTCCATTATAAAACTGATCTAGTCTCTTATCTGAAGTAGTACAAAGTTCACTTCTGGTGCAATGCTTGACTTGGATTGATAAGATTTGGATTCCAACTGGCCCATGAAACAGGTGGGTAACCTTATATCTGTTTTCCCCTCCTCTCTTTCTCACTTTGGTTTAATCCCAAAAACAAAATTGTTATATGAATAAAATATGAAAATTCCAGTCATATCTCCCAACCTAATCTTAAAAGAAATGTGAGGCCTAATTTTGGTTAATATGTAATGATATATTCAGAAGTATATTAGACTATAGAAAAGTGCAATAGAAAATAATACGCTTTTTCTAATACATATGTGCCCCTAAGGGTAACTAAAAATATAGGATTTTCTATCAAAAAGTAATACTAGTGTATAAAATACCTACAAAAGTGACACTGCATGGAAGCCATTTCCCAAGTCTCAAATGTAAAAGCGAGTGCGAAAGGTTGAAGTTTAATGAAGTGGGATAGGAAATATTTTACAGAACTCTTCCGGAGACATGCTTACTCGTATATTATATTTTATTGGGATTGTTTAAAAAATCTGATGTGGAGACAGCTGTCTATTAAAACAATGTTAAAGGAGGGAAATAAACAAAATTTATCATTTCCATGAGAAATAATCAGGCATTTTCAAGACTTTTGTCTTCCTGAAACAATGGACTAGGTAGCACACATCCCAGAAATCTCCTGGACTTGTAGTTGAATTGAATTTCATTGTGGTGATGGACTAGCATTACAGTGATCGCCAACTGGTGGGCCATGAGAAATTTTTGGTGGGCCGCAGATAAAACTCACCTCCAGAGCACCCCCCCAAAACAATTAATCCAGGCTGCGCAGAAACACAAGGCTGTGCCTCCCACATGGCCCATGGGAACCCTCCCCACCCATTCACTCCTTACCTGGCAAACTTGCCTGCTAAATTGCTATTTTTCCTTTTTCCGACCATCAGCTGTTCTGCTGTGCCAGGAGATTTAGATTAGCTAGGAAGCAGGAAATGGTTGGATTTCTTGCTTTCTAGCTAGCCTTTAGATCTTCGGCTCTGCTTTTAAGCACAACTGAACCTCCCTTAGGACTGAAGATTCTATTATTCAGTGCAGACTCACAGCAAATTTTATGTGACAGACTCAGGTAGTCGATGGCAGATAGATAGATCACTGAATGATTCTGTGAGCAGCTCAATCTGCCTGCCTGCTTTGCCTGATTTTGGGTAAAAGTTGCTCTTTTTTAAATAAAAAATTCAATATTTACATACATGATGTGTTGTGAGTTAATTTTGTGAGTTTGCTTGCAAGCAAATTTTATGTGACAGACTCAGGTAGTTGATGGCAGATAGATAGATCACTGAATGATTCTGTGAGCAACTCAATCTGCCTGCTTGCTTTGTCTGATTTTGGGTAAAAGTTGTTCTTTTTTAATAAAAAAATCAATATTTATATAAATATTTATAATATATACATACAAGCCATGTACAGCCAGTCACATGACCACCAAGCCACACCCACAAATTAGGCCAGCCCACAGAACCGGTTAGTGGTCCCTGGGATCAAAAATTATGAGTTTGGTGGTCCCTGAGGTCCAAAAGGTTGGCGACCCCTGGTCTATTACATCTGAGCATCAAAGGTTTGCTGTTTGTATCTTGTTCTTCAACATATCTCCACTATTTCTGGTGCCTATGAAGGAAATATATCTTACTTTTGTAGCAATGTGCTTTACCAAAGATTGTTCTGTACATCATATACATTTTAAAAAGAAGTAAATCTGAACATAGTTCAGGATACAGATAGATTCTACAAGTTATTAAAAAATTGTTCAGAATTCTTCTCCCTGGTTGTATAAGGCAAACATCCAATTAGAATCTAAAGATATACTAACTTCCATTTAGAACTACCAATGCTGACATCTATAATTTAATATCTGAGAATATAGAGAACAAGGATGTGGCTTTTCCCTTTAGGGTAAATACTATTCTGTATGGTGGGGGAGGGGAAATCCTATGTTCCTTTGAATTTATACATGAAAATCCTTGTTTATCTTTAAGAAAACTGCCATATGCCTTTGTTACAAATAGACTTGTACTAATGCCATTCCAAATGATAAACTGTTTATTTAAAGTAGATTCACATGAGGTAGCACCAAATTTAACTATTTCAGTGCAACAATTCTTGTTTAAGGGAGATTTGTGGAGAGAGTAAAAATCCAGCAATTTTATCCTGGGCCATTTCATATATAGATACGGAAAGGGAAGGATCCGTTTTTCATTTTGACCACAGTAACAAAATATTTTCTATTTATGATTTTATATGTACCGTGTTTCTCATATAATAAGGCTGGGTCTTATTTTTTTTTGAGCCCCGAAAAAATGGCTAGGCTGTCTTTTCGGGGGTGACTTAATTCCCCCCCCCTTGCATCTTTGGGCGGGCAGGCAGCGACGGCTTGGATGTTGACCTCGGCGTTGGTGGGGCACTTCATATCGGGGTCAACGCAGGCAGCACCATATCCGGGTGTGCAACAAAAGTACTTCCTAATGGCAAGCCCCCCCGCCATTTCGCATGTTTTAATATAGGCCTTAATTTGGGGGAGGGGCTTGATTTCATTTCATGCCTATAAAACATGCTGGGACTTCCTATTGGGAGAGGCCGTATTGTTGGAGAAACAGGGTATTTTGAGTTTGAACGTTCTTCCTTTTCTCAACTGTTTGTGGGGGAGTTTTTTCTCCAGTCAATGATAATTGGACCTTTAAAGCCAAGTTGAAGGAATTAAAGGGACTTCGCCTGTTTTTGTGACTTTGTTGCTTTTGTATCCCACCCTGAGTCATCACACTTTGTCCCTTTAATGCACAACTAGCTATTTTAGCCAAAACAAACTTATTTTTTCAGATTTCCCAGTCATGTGTTTCCACATAAATTCTGTATTGATTAACAGCATCAAGGTACAAATAATTTCTCCACAGCTACCCAAGATTGGAAAGTGACTAGCATACATTACATGCATTTTTAGAATGAAAAAGGTTTGTTTTTCTTCTACCCTGCATGCCCAATTTTCTTTATCCACAAAAGAAGATCATCTCTACAGGATACATATTATCAAATTGGATTGATCTGAAGGGAATTCATTCGCTCTTAGGCACAGGGCATCTGCTGACAGTTTAATCTTTGTTCACTGACTGTCACTCTAGATCTGGAAGACAATTCCAGACTTCATGCAGAGCAGCCTGTTTGAAAAAAATCATTGTCTGTCAGTGAGAATTTTAAACTAATCTCTGCTGCAAGTGCTTTTCAAGGCATTGATAGACAGTGTTCAAACCAGGTTTTATGTAACAACAAGGGAGACCATTGCAACAAAAGAAAAAGCATTCACATACCAATGCAGTATCTAAAGCAGAGAACCATTTTTAAAACTTAAACTCTCAACATGTTTGTATGGTGAGGACATTACAAGAATCACAATTTTTATGCATATTTTAAAGGATTCTGTCTTGATCTTCTTGATACCAGCTTAGACTTGAAAATCTAAGCTGGAATCACTCGTCTTTTGAAATGTTAAAAGTGCTTGTTTGTCCTGATGGCTTCAATATCTCTCTGGCATATACACTGAGTTCATACCTCAATCTTCACATCTGAGATTTTATGGCAACTCTCAAAATCAGAAGATAAAATCTACTACTGCAATGGAATAAGCTATATCTTCCCTTTCTTGAACCATTTTAACTGTGATACAAATGAGAGTTCTCCAAGAATTTGATTCAAAGTGTTGAGATAAGCAGTCCTAACTCCACAAGAGACAATGTCAAGACTCCTTGTATCTTTTCACAGAACACAGCATCAATATTGGATGGAAAATGCAGATTTACATATTTTTAGCTGAGGTGAAGTGGAGGAACAGCCCTGTTTTCCTTTACTCTCCCATATCTCCAATAAGCCAAAAATGAAATGAAAAATAAATGTACTATAGATTATAAGATTTTATATGAAATATCCTGATCTTTGTAAGCAGACACTTCCACATAGACATAGATACCAGTAGCAAGCAAAATCCATTGCTGTCCAATTTACATTTGTTGAAAAAGCATTATGAATTATTGCATATAAATGAGTAGTGGGTTTGATATATTATTTTTAAGGTTATTAAAATATTAAAAATTGGGAAACAATAAACTGCAAAAGAAAGTTGTAGAACAGACTACTGTTCAATGGTATATTTGTGTATAAAGAATATATCGCATATACTGCAATCTATTAAGCAAACAATCCTTCTAAAGCTCCTATAACAATTACAGATGTCCCTTTTTTAAAAAAATGGCACAGAAAATTTAAGCTGATGCTCATATGTCTACTCCAGATTCCACTTGATATGTGGTGGCAGGCTGGCAGCTTGAGCTAGGTGGGTTTCACTCAACCACTGTTTTCCTATCTAAAGTGACCTTGCTCCAACTCAGCTAATGCTGAACAGGAAAAATATTTTCTACTACAGGAGCTTTCATTCTGTGGCATAAAACACCTGCTAAAATCATGAGGCAGAAAAATTGTCCCTCCTTTCAATAGCCAAAATGGAGATGTTTTGCAAGCTTGTTGTTGCAGCGTATTTATTGATTTAACTTGGCTATATGACTTTGACTTCCTCCCTCTAGTTCTATCATCCCAACTGATTTTAGAAGAATGACTACTTTCCACAGATGAGGTGTAGCAGACTCCTCTCAAAGATATTGCTGAACTTCAATAGAACTTTAACTTCTAGCCTGTCCAATGGAGAAGATTGCCAGTAATTACTCTAAATGGTGCTCCTGATTGTATACAATATCAGATCTATCTTAGTGCGATCAACTTTGTACTTCCAGAGCTGGAAAAGATCAGCAAAATTTTACTACTGATCCCTTTTCCAAAGAATCAACATTCTCTATTGATTTTCCTTTATTATAGGAATATTATGCAGTAAAATAAAGATATAATTATACCCTCATTTTACATTATATAAATATGAAGCTATCTACAAAATGAATAGTGTGTGTGAATAGTGTGAGAGGTAGACATTTTTTCTGGAGTATTTGCTTGCCATCTAGTGGACTCATGCTATTTTAATAACAACTAACATTTGAGCCCACTCTCCTTAAGATGATTAATTATATGAAACCTGCAATATGTTAATTTCATTGTATTCAATATAAAATTTTATTTTATAAAGGAAATAGTGTACTGAAGGAAATATTAACAACATATAAAGAAATGTCTGGTTATGAAGCTTTCTGGGTGACATTTTGGGCTTCTCTCTGCATTTTTTTAAAAAACTTTTTAAAAAAAAACTCAGTATGGAATATGATCAGGCCAAGGCACCCATTAAGTAGGATGTAGCAGATACAACTACCCAAACAATACAAGAGCACAAAATAGATACAAACTAAAGATAAATCGCAGCAAACTTGATTGCAGGAAATACGACTTCAGCAACAGAGTAGTCAATGTCTGGAATACTCTACCTGTGGTTTCTTCCCCAAACCCCTAAATCTTCAACATTAGACTTGTCTACTGTTGACCTCACCCCTTTCCTAAGAGGTCTGTAGGGGGCGTGCATAAGCACACCAAAATGTGCCTACCATCCCTGTCCTATTGTTTCTTTTTTTTTTTCTTATTCGTATCCATTTCATGTATTTATAACCATGTTTATACTTATACCTGTTATCTAATAATTGTTTGACAAAATAAATAAATAAATAAATATAAGATACAGAGCATCAATTGGATCTAGGTAGGTCCCCAACATTATTGCCAGTGAATCCAACAGAAACTTTGCATTTATTATTACATAAATACCCAGAGCACATAGGGCAATTCTACACCTCCTTGCTGCTGTAATATTCTAACCCTGCTACAATACATAATGTTGCCAAGTTCTGTGCAGCAGCACTTAAAATCTATCAGATCATGACCTGTGCCACAATCTAGTCTTAATGGGTATTTTAATGGGTACCTAGTTCATCATACTAGATTGCTCCATACTGCAGCAGGTTTAGTTTGCCACATATTATTTTTTATGCTCCCCTATACTCATCTCCCTCACCTTTTAGACTTTTCTTAGATGTTTGTTTTTATATATACCCAGGGGTGGGATTCAAATTTTTTAACAACTGGTTCTGTTGGCTAGGTGGGCATGGCCATGTGACTGGGTGGGCATAGCTTCTTCTTCTTTTTTGGCAGCACCGTGTTTTGGGGGGGCTTCTGGGCCTCAGAGAAGCCTCCTAGGCAAAGCAGGAAGACAGCAAGGGGAATCCTGGCACAACTGATCATAGGAACATAGGAGGAAAAAAAACGAAATACCTTTAGGTGTGACTGGGTGGGGAAGAATGCAGTCAGCGATGTCAGGCATGCATGCGATGTCACTCATGCACGATAAGGACTGACTGGGAGGGAAGGGAAGGGGTGGACGGAGAGGGGTGGGGCCAGCCAGGAGCATGATTTGTTGGTTCTCTGAACGGCACAGAATCATAACAACTGGTTATATAGAACCGATCCGAACCGGTAGAATCCCACCCTTGTATATACCTTTTTTTAATCTTTTAGCTTTTTACAATTACTCTGTACTTTAGCTTGGCACTCCACTCTACTTATACTGGGCTTTGACCATAGTAAAGATTTTATTTAATACACTTGAGAAAATTGCACAGAATTCTACACTGCACAGTCTTTCTTTTCATGCTGTCTCAAAAATAAGTGGGGATTGAAGTGGGATGTCAAGCCAAAAAAAAAAAACTCCGTTCATTTTAATTTTATTTTCTTAGTGTTTGACTACATGACCCCACACAGTATTTTATGATTTACCATTTATACGGCTCTTTGAACAGAGTAATAAGGGTTTTGTTTTAAAAGAAGACCTACTTGTGTCACATTCATCTCAGCAGGATAAGTGTAGTGTATTTTCCTTTAGTTTTCTCTGTCCATTTGAAAGTGGAAGATATTACCAGGCTGTTCACTGAAATTCAAAGTATATGCACAAATTTCATGCTGCTCTTTCAGTGAACAAATAAAATGCCACAGTGGTGAGTTTAACATATCTCCTTAATGAATGCATGTCCTAAGCTGCAAAATGAACAAACAGGATTTATAGGCAGCAAGCCATCATAAAGGCTTATCAATTCATGTTTTAATGAATTCTGCAAACCATGTAGCAGAAATGCTTTGCATATTTGAGGTATAACATAAGTTATAGTAAAACAAAGCTTAGTTTTCTATCTCTTTCATGACTTTCTGATATGGAGAAGCAGGAAAGAGAATCTGCATTATTGGCACTATGAAATATTACTGTAAAGGTACTCCTCAATTTATGGTTATAATTGAGCCAGAATTATGGTTGTAAGTCATGCTGGTCATTAAATGGGACATCACATGACTGAAAATTTTTACAACTTTATTTTGTGATGGCATTAAGCAAGTTCATGGTTGTTAAGCAAATACTACATTTTTAAGTGAGACCATTGTCTAGAATTGGTGGTTTTTGCTGGAAACCATAAGTAAAAGCTGGTTTCTGGTTTAAAAAGGCCATAAATTTCAGTCACATGACTCCAGGATGCTTGCAAGCTGGCTGCTACGTGCCAAAAATATGATCAAATGACTGCATTGACTATTGGGACTTTGAATTCAGATCACAAGTACCTTTTCTTGGGTCTGTCAGAATTTCAGACATAAGTCAAGAATTACCTGAATGTGCTTTAAGAACAGAAAAAATCATTTCATTAACTGATGCTTTCAGCTAGGATAGGAAAATATTACATTTACAAGACCCAAACATGTGAACAAAATAATCTAATTTAAAAAAAAATAGGAATTACGTTCTCAGAGAAGATAACTTTTCTTTGGTTGTAATACAATTGTTTTTTTTTTAAAAAAAAACTGGTGGTAGCTTATATTATCATGAAAGGTCCCCGCTCTCATCCGAACACAGTTGGGTAAACTGTAGATTGATAAGAAATTTTTCTGTTAGCCATATTTCCTTATAATGTTTGGTATCTACCCTAGCTTGGGAGTAAACAGCCACACTGAATATACTGGGTCTCATGTCAATTGACAGACTCATACTTTGTAGGATTAGATACAGTAAAGGAATGACTGAAGTTGTAATCCTTTGCACAGTTGTTTGACGATGATCGAAGTCAGTGGGATTTACTTTACATTATAAGAATAGCAACCATTTCATTATCTGGACTTGTAAAGCTTTGCTTTGATTTTCAACAGGCTTACTGAACAACATGAATAAAATGCTTTATAAAATCTTTCATTAATTTAATTATTTTGGGTAACTGACAAGCATTGTGCACAAAAACATCATTTGGGATGTGTATCTAACTACTAGACCACAATTGTTGCATACTTAACAGATCATTATTTAGAAAAGGCCCAATAAACTAGAAAGAAGTAGAAAGATTATTATTCTTGATCTTTGATCCTTTCAAATTATGTCCTAAAACTTGATTTCTTTTCATTTTTCCTTTGTCCTCACAAAATTCTTTAAAATGTTAACAAGTTTCTTTTATAAATGCAATACAAAAATTATTCAGCTCATCCTCTTGGTTTGTTATTTGCATATCCCTTTTAATTATTAAGATATCAGCTGGCTTCATTTTGTATGTCCATCTTCTTTATTTTGTATAACATCTTTTTTCAAATCATTCTTATAGCATCATTTTAAAATCAGCTTTCAAATCAATTTCTCTTGTCCAGTAAGACCTGTTGCTGTTCCATTACATATTTTAAACGCAGTCTAAGTATAGAGGCAGACTCGCTTAAAATTAACTTCTGCATCCATTGTTCAAAAATACCTTCAATATGACCGTTAAAATATTTTGTTCTGTTCTGTAGTAGTAAGTCAAATTTAGATATTCTCTTTTAATTGTAGTTTAGTTCCTTCTAGTTCTTAATAGTATCCAACTAATACTGTTGAACTTCAAAGTTCAATTATATCATCTATATACTTTAAACCTCTTATTTTCATGACCTTTAGTTGGGTGAAGTGGTGCGTCATATGGCAACATTTTTTGAACAATAGGCTTACAGAATGTATCCAAAATACGGGGCCCATGACTCATGAAATTTGGAGATGTCGTGGTTCTTTTAGTGATACTGGCTGATTGCTGCATTTCTGAACTGCTACTGCTACAGTCACATGACCTTTATTTTAGATGTTCTATGACAGTTTCCCAGCCATTCTTGCAATCCATCACTCACACCTTACCAAGAAGCATGCACTTCCGTTCCTGCTGAAAAAGGAATGGAAGGAAAGATTTCCTATTATCCTACCTTGATTACCACATGGAACTCAATGGAGAAGCCAGAAGGTAATTGGAACTCACTCCTGTTGCCAGTGCTTTATGGTTATTTTTGTGTGTATGTTTCTCTGTTAGGTAAAGAAATATCTATGAAACAGTGGCCATGTGTTCTCTAGGCATTTTAAAAAAAAATTCAAAGCAAAAACATTTTTCAGTGGGAAGGATCCTTATAATTAAATGAAATAATATCCAAAATATTAGTTCAAGTTCATTTTGACCTTTAGTCCATTTGTAAATTTCCAAAATCAAAGTTCTAATCACTTTTTGCTGTTTATTTCCCCAAAACATTTCAATTCTTAAACTTATATTTAAATCTTCCATTAAGGATTGAAAGAAAGTCACCCAGTGTTTTCAGACTTTTTGATCCAAAGATCCTAAAAGCTGAAAAAAAGTTAAGCAATTTATAAAATTTGATTACAAAAGGAAGCATGAAAACTCAGTGCCCTTAAATTGTGCCAATTTTCAGGTGAAAAAAGCCAGTCCACAGGTAGAGGGTTCAAGCTAGGTGTTTTTAAAAAATTATTATCAGTAGTAGTATTCCTATAATACAGGAATCTCCCCAGACTGCTTGCCTTGTCTTGGGAACAAACAGATAAGAACTCATTGAACATAGGGAGGATCAGTCCTAGGTCTCCTGCAGTTATGCAACAACTCAAGGCTAGTTCCCCACTTGAGCTCTCCTCCTTGCCTAGATAACAGTTTCCCAACACTGTGGTTTGAGCAAGATGGTTATTCCTATGTTTGCCAGAGACCACTTTCTTGAGGCTTCTTCATGAAGAACAACTGTCTGGATCCTTTGTGGGTAATCTAAAATCCTCTCCTTTTCAGGATAGAAATTACAAAGAGGCAATCTTCATTCCACCTTAACCATTGGCTTCCCTTTTAATGGAGCCATCTTCAATTCACAATTTCTTCCCTGGGAGTTTGTATGTCAACTATTTTTAATTGTTGATAAACAACTTCTAATAGTAATCTAAGGAAATTTGTCATCTTATATTAAGCTTATGATCAAGAACAACTAGAAAGACTGAGGGGGTCATAAGGAAAATTCTGCTAGTAAATAGAATTACTCAAATTTGCTTTTACTTTAGAAAGTTTCATTTATTTGTTATTAGTGAAAAGATTTTACAGTTAGGTATTTTTTTCTTGTTTTCTCATGCCTTAATTGTGTAGGAAAATTATCAGACTTATAAAACTATTATAGTATCGAAGAGATAAATTCCCAGGGATAAAAAAAGAATAATAAATTATATTAATTAAAAGTTTTGAAAGATTAAATTGCATCTTGTTTTCCTAATTGTTAGATCACTTAAATGTCATTTTCTCTATTATTAGTAAATTCAGAGTGAACCTTTCATTCTGAATGAAAAATGACCAGTCTGCTGACTGAAATATCTATTCAGAAAATAGCTGTGTCTTCTAGAATATTGACATTCCAGAAGCCATATGTTTTGGATTGTGCTATTTATATTTACATTTTCAAAATCTTCCATAAAAGAATATAAAAAGAAAATATTAATACCCAGAGATATCCAAAATATGTAGTATAGTTGCTGTAGCTAACAAAGCATGGATGGATCTATCAAAGATTTTTTTAGCCAGCTTATTTCAATCAAAGGCTACAGCTTGTGTCACAGAAAAAGAAGAAAAGAGCTGGGAAGTCCCAGATTTGCCCATAACAAGCTAAGCATGCTAAGCTAAAAATGAAGCCATCCATATGAAGTACAAGCAGGAATTATCAGAGAACATATATGCTTCTAATCACAGCATGCCATCCTTGTAAATCAAAAATATGATTTGGATTATGTGACTGTGGTCCCGGGCTGCAAAAATCACTATGCAGAATTTTTTTTATTTTTTGTGGAAAAATAGGCAAGCATGACTGAGGCTTTATTCCAACAGTTAAGGCTGCATGTGATACCAAACCAGGATCAACAAACACAAGGCATGAATCTTTATACTCACATTGTCTCACATACATATGTAAAGACAACTCTCTCTCTCTCTCTCTTTGCTAGTGTATCAACTGGAGGGACATTAACAACCTAGTCATTAAACTGTCATTAGATGCGGCTTGAACCTGCGTCAAAATCATCAATCAGGGCCAAAGGGGAGTGGCAGTGTATAACCAAGAGCTTCAAGAGCTGGCATGCCAGCTGGTTGTCTGGCCAGAGGACATCCTAACAGAATGCTTCCAAGATGGGGGTCAATGATAATGTATATTATACCTGCATCTCATGGGGAGGGGGGTTCCCCTCACACTCTCTGCCAGAAGAGATTGAATTGACGTGGCTACTCCTGAAGCTGAAACACCATGGATGGTGTTGTTCTCCCCCTCTGGCAAAGACAGAGGTCCTGAGAACTCCCAGATGCAATCTCAGCCCCATATGCCAACCTGCTGTATGCTTCAAGTGCAGGAATGAAGGACACTGAGCCATTGACTGATGACTTACCAAAATGACCCCAAAGACTGGTTGCAACGTTGGAAAAAGGCAGGAAAAGCCATCCCAAAGCCCCGTGAAATGGTGTTAAAGGTAGTTGAAATCATTGAGTTCTCCCCTCCTTGCTCCGGGGGGTGGGAAACTCCAACCATCCCAGAGAGAAGCAACACAAACTCTGACAATGTCAGAGTAAATCACCCTGTGATCCCCATCACCACCTCAGTAGAGCTGAATGTGCCATTGTCAGGCACCAGGGGAAGATCTTGGCCTTACTGCACTTACTGCACCAGATGCATGGTGAGCCCTGATGTGGTAGAAAAATTAGGACTCAGACTATAACAGTTAAGCATTTGGCCAGCTAGATGGGACCATGCCTGGGGAAGCTCTGGTCATTTGGAATCAATGGGAATAAGGATGGGTGGTCACCAGGAGACCCTGAGTTTTATTGAGGATTCTGGGATGGAGAGATCCCTATTACTGGGGCTGGCATTGTTCCAAAAATTGAATCTCTATGTGAACTGGTGAAAGAGACTGTTAAACATTTGGAGGTGGGGGGGCTGAGAAAGGTGAGACTTCTCCCTGGAAGATTAGCAGCAAAGCCACCCAGAATGTATTGGAATTAGCCATAATGGCATCAAACCACCCAAGGTAGGACCCAAAAATCCTCAAGGAATATTGGGACCTTTTAGTGAGAAAGGTCCAACATCACACTGGCTGACCAACTGCACTGAGATCCTCCCTAGAACTAAACTGCCAAAACCCAACCTCCTAGAGAGCTGAAAGAGCTCCGTGCATTCATAGATAAAAAAAACTTGCAACATGATTTCATCCAGCTGGCCAGACCCCAGGTAGCCACCCCAGTCCTAATCTGGGAAAAGAAAGATGACTCTCTCCACTTGTGCGTTTACTACCGTGGGCTCAACCTGGTCTATGTGAAGAACATATACCCCCTACCACTCATGAAGGACATGCTAGCTCACTTAACCAAGGGGGAGATTTTTACTAAACTGGATTTATGCAAAGTATATTACAGAGTCAGGATTAAGGAGGGGGATGAGTGGAAAATGGCTTTCAACTTCTCCCTGGGGTATTTCCAATGCCAGGTATTACTATGTGGATTGCAAGGAGCCCCGCCATATTCATGCAGCTAATAAATGAAGCCCTGCATGAACACATATACAAATGGGTGTTGGTGTATTTAGACAACATTCTGATATACTCCGAAATGAAGGATGAGCATGTTAGGCTCTTACTAACTGTGTTAAATTGTGAGAAGCTGAAACTTTCAAAGTGTGAGTTCCATAAAGACAAAATTGAATAATTGGGATACTGAATCTCACAGGAGGGGGTGGAAATGGACTCAGAAAACATCAGGGCAGTCCTGGAATGGCCCCCCTAGCACAAGGTAGCAACTCTAAATTTCTACCGACAATTTATTTTCCTGCTTTTGCCCAAATCGCCCTGCCCTTTTCAAACCTTCTGAAAATGAAGAAGAGGGAAAACCCAAGCCCAGCCAACCCTTAAAAATGGAGTATGGAATGTCAAGAGGCATTTGAAAAGCTCAAGTGTCTGTTTGCAATGGAACCTGTGCTGAAACACTCAAATCCAGATTCCCCCTTTTTAGTCCAGGCAGATGCTAGAGATATGGCTGTTGGGGCTCTGCTGCTACAAGAAAACCCTAAGCCTACACCTCCAAAAAGTCAACTGACACAGAACAGAGGTGGGCAGTCTGGTAGGAGGCCTATGCAGTTTGATGGGCATTGTTAAGCTGGTGACCCTTCCTGGAAGGGTCTAAACACCTATTTGAAGGGTGGACAGATCACAAGAAGCTTTAAAAACTCCATGGAAGCTAACCTCCAAGCAAGCCCTTTGGGTACAGTATTTCAATCATTTCAATTTCATTCTGTACTACATCCCAGGGGGAAAAGGCTTCCTAGTAGATGTCCTATCTGATGCCACAATATAACAGTGCTTGAAATCATTTGACCAGTCATCCTCTCTTAACCAATTAGCAGCAGAGGGTAACAATGAGACACCAGGAAAAAGTTAAATCACATATTTTCTGCGAAGTGCTAGGTAAAGTGAAAGCTGCCTTAAAGATTATGAATGGCTAGTGGCCCTAAAGAACACTTTCATGGAGAGACTAGCTTGGCCAGGGGCAAAATTGTATGTCCTGGACTATCCCCCTACGGGAATTGGATTTACAAACTTGCCACAACTCAAAAGCCGCTAGGCATTTTGGTTTTGTAAACACCCTACACCTGGTTAAATGACAATTCTGGTGGCTATCTCTCAAAAAGGACATTGAAAGCTATGTAGCCAGCTGACTAGTGTGTGCATCAGCAAAAAGACAACCAGGGAAATCCATAGGACTACTGCAAACCAGTGGCAAATCCTCATGTCCCTTGGAAAGAGATCTGTTTGGACTTTATAGTAGAACTGCCAGAAAGTGCAGGGAACACCATAATTTGGGTGATTACTGACTTGTTCTCAAAACAAGTCCACTTTATCCCTTGCTCAAAGATCCCATCACCTCATACTTTGGATGAGCTATTTGTGCAACATATTTCCAGACAACATTTTGAGGTGAAAGAAATTTTGTGAAAATAGAAGGGCAGGATCCAGTATTGATTGCATGGAAACATTTCCCTGCTTCCCAATCCAAATGAGTTGACAGAAACCACATTCAAGCTGACAAACTCCTTCATGCTTTCCACAAGAAATATTCCAACAAATCTAGAATGTCAGAACTCAACTGAATACTTAAAATTCTCTTTTCTTTTCTCTTTTAGCGCTAATGCCTTTGCAAAGGAGGCCCGAATGTCAGCTGCTTATCTTCATATTCTTTGAAGCTTGCTAGCAACTGCCATAACCAGTGGGAGTGGGCATCTGGGAAGGTAAGCACACTGGAGGTGTGAAAGAATGCTATGGGAAATTGGCGAGTATAGACAACTAACAGGAACCAGAGGTGCTAAACTGAGCCATCAGCCAAGCTTCAAGACTGCAAGGAAAGGAATTCAAGACTGGGAAAGGGATTTACACTGGCGCTTGAGGCACCAAGTTTCCAAAACATTGGAATGAGGCTTGATTCGACTGCTCACCCAGGGGGGACCATTTGGGACATGGGAATTGCTTTCAATATATGATTTTCACATGGTCTTTCCTCAGAGCTTTCCTCATCTATGCACACTCGGCATCTTTAGTAAAAGTACCTTTTCTCTAAAGCCTTTGTAGTCAAGAGTCCTTTTTTCCTAGGGAGTAGCTGGGGCCAGCCCCCAACTATCAGCCCCCAACTATCAGGGTCCTCATTTTACCAACCTCAGAAGGTTGAAAGCCTGTCAACCTTGAGCTAGTCAGGATCGAACTCCTGGCAGTCAGCAAAGTTAGTGGGCAATATACTGCATTCCAAACCATCGCTCTGCCAAAAATGTAATTTATAATGTAAATTTTGAACTTATATTGCTTATTCTGAATCTAAATGACAAAATTGAAGTATTTTGTACATTTCAATTACTAACATACTCATTTTGGTTTAAATATCCAGACTGAAGTTGCACAGAAAGTTTTACTAATGCAAATAGAAAATGAAATCTGCTTCCTAATACAATTTAAAACAGTGAATTTCTTCCTGTTTAAACACATACCCCAAATGTAATTTTCCTCCTTCCCCACAATATGTGTAAATAGT
Source organism: Pseudonaja textilis (assembly GCF_049901715.1). Taxonomy (NCBI): domain Eukaryota; kingdom Metazoa; phylum Chordata; class Lepidosauria; order Squamata; family Elapidae; genus Pseudonaja; species Pseudonaja textilis. Next base: position 12,184,116 of record NC_141997.1, read on the forward strand.
GTGAATAACCATTGCCAATCTGATGGAATTCAGATGTTTTGAAGTTTTGTCTTCCTGCCATGCATCTGGACAAGAATAATAAGGGGAGGGTCTATATTTTTTTCAAAAGCTAGAACACAAATTCTGCATTAAGATACATACTGGAAGGTAGTAAGTATGAAATTTAGATATTTTAACAATTGTCAAATACAAGGAACTCAAAAGATCTTTGTATTTTTGTTTCTTCATGTTTGTAGCTTGATATGTAGAATACAAATTGTGGGATTTGCAATTTTACTGTAATGTTTAACCTACTTTAAAATTTACATTTTAATAAAACAGCAGCTTCGACAATAAATGTATATTAAATCAGGATAGAGCTACATGAAGTACAGTTTTTTGATGATGTTCATTTACCAAAGCTTTTTTATTCATTTAGTGAATATATGCAAGTTCAATCCACACATATAAATGAGAAATGAGAAAGTTCCATAAATCCATTATTCATGGTTGCAATTCAGAATATATTTTATCAAGCTGCACTTTTCTTCTTTAGAAATAATATGAAACAAAAAGATAACTGTTTTTGATAATTTTTCAACATATATCAAACAAAAAAAGCCATGGATTGCTGATAAGTTATAGGCTAATAGTTAAACATAAGAAAGTATATAACTAAAATATCTAACATAATTTCCATATCTATTTGTATATTGAAAACTATCATACTCTTTTGGTATATCAGAACCATGTTGATTATTGCAGTGAACTTCTCTCTTAATACCTTTCAAAATGTAATATTTATCAGTTCAATCTCCCATATTTCCATTCTGTTCCATGTGTTGTACAGACTAATTTGTTAAATGTATAAAAACTATATTTGGATGTCAAGGAAAAAAGAGTTTAAAAACAGTTACTAAAAATGGTTGCATTGTGGCTTGGATATACAGCCCCACATAAAGCTAGATTTTGTCTCCAAGCACACACTCAAATTCATACACTTTCTTATGGAAGAGCCATTGCTTTGTATTAATAGGTAAGGATGGTAAATAACTTTTGGAAAGTTGGATAAATTTATTATTTTTCTGATATTATTATTATATTATTTTCTGCAATTGAAGAAGTAGAAAACTGCATTTTTAATTAAATACAATAGACATTCTCTGGTGTTCTTCTATAAAGGTAAGTCTCCTCTATCAATTCTGAAAAAAATCCTGTCAATTATTAGAATTATTGTTATTCCCAGTCACTAAAATTGGGTGACAATCAGCTAAATACACTTTGTTTCATGTGTCCAGAAAGTGATATATTGATGAATCTTAAAACCGATACCATGTTGTCATAAGCAGCTTTATACCAAATCTTTTTCCCAGGCATTAATAACCATGGGTTTTTCAGTTGGGTAATCTTTTGGCAAAATATTGAACATGCTTTTACACAGGAAGTAGGTTTCATGTATACATCAGTGAATAAATTTTTCAACAAACCATATAACATAGAATATGTGCCAATGTTAATGGGGTTACACCCTGGGAAACTATCTTGATGTTTCCTGGAGCCTATTTCAACATATTTCTTCCAAGAACCAAGTAATAAATGAGCATCCCAAAAATCATATGTCTGAGACATGTAATATGAAGATTATCTATGGCAAATATTTTATTTATCATATTCATGTCCAACTTCAAATTCGATTATACTTTTTTTAACTATAAAAATTAGTTTAAGCTGATTCTAAGATGGTTTATAAAATATTTCATACTGTAAAATCTATTTGTGACATAAAATAAATATACATTTCCACAAAGAATAAATACATTTAAAAAAAACCTGAGTGTTAATATGTTTTTTTTTCTCTAGGGAAAAAACAATTATTTTTGTGTGTGTGTAGGAATACTGAAGCTTATTATTCAAAATACTTTTTAACAAAAATTTGTGGCCAGAATTGCAATTTAATGTCAGTTATCCTGGAAAATATATAACCTTTTGTGCTCTACCTGACATCATGCTCATATATGGGAACACAGTAAGAAAACAATTCATCATAAAAAAGGACATAATTTGCAGGTTATTTCATTCTATTACAAGTAAACAGAATAACTCAGACTAAACAATAGCACTAAAAGTTAACTGAAGTACCCTTTACTTCTACAATATCTATGAATTTTGCAAAAATGGAAAAAGCAAGAACATTCTTCACAAAAGTATGCAGCTTTAGAAAATAACCTAATTTGTGAACCCAAATAGAAATTTAAGATATAAGAAATAGGGCATGTACAATGAAAACATTTGGCATTCTTGATTATACTGTAGGCATACATATGCTTGCTGTTTTTAATATCTTTTATGAAGATGATATGGCTTCTTTCTGCTCCCAATTTTTGTAAAGATGGTATTTCTGTTCTCATCAAATCATGAGGAAAATGTATTTTTATGAATGGGATATAGTAGGCAGGACAAGGCAAAAAATATGCCATAGTAAGGACTGTATTTATGACAAGAGAAACATGTTCCCAGGAAAAATAGCCCATAGCTGAATGGACTTTTCAAATACCTTTACCAACATAACTCAAATGTTCAGTTTGCTATAATTTTCCCTGGGTTCTACCCTTAACAAAGTTCAATTAATTTAAAATTTATTTTAACAAAAAATGAACAGCTTATTCAAACTCCTTTCAATCAGTTCAGTAAGAATCTTTTCTTTAAGTTTTGGGCCTCTCTGCTGGGAACAGCCTAATTAAACATGATGGATTCGGGATCTTGATTTGCCATTTGAGCCATATGCCTTAACACGTCCTTTTTAGTGATAATGCCCAGGAGCCTCCTAGAGAAGAAGGGAAGAAACAAAATTGTGATTAATCATTAACCTGTCTTGTTCATTTTTCAAAGTCTGCTGCAGGCAAAATTTAAACACAAAACGATCGGTTTCAGAAGGACACCCTGCTCCTTCCTTCTCTAAAAACCAAGAAATGGGTTGTTGTTTTTTTAAAAAAGAATGATTTACATTTACAAACTGAAAAAAATCATCGCAATGCATTGCTTTTATGAATACAGAACTTTCATTATATTTTTCTCAGCCTTTGGCAAAAGGATAAAAATTCCATGTTCTATCCAGCTGCATTCCTCAATGCAATTAGTTAAGGCTGTTTCTTGAGCAGGCTCAAACTTGTCCAACTTGACATCTCTCAGAAAACATTTGCAGAAACTGTTGGGATCCTCCAGGCCCAAAGCAGAAGAAACTCAGTGCAGGGCATAAAGAGAGTGATACATCAAAGTATTGTTAAAACCTTAAAGGCAGAGACTCCTGAACTGTGACCTGAATGCCAATGTATCACATTTAAAGAAAGCTTCCTGCAAAATCGTTCAATTATATGTCCTCCCCCTTCTCCTGCGGGCATGCTACTATGCAAAAGGTTGGAAGCTCTCTATTCATCTATTCATTCCATCTATCGTGAGTTTTTATTAATTATATTAGAGGAGGATTGCTATAGCTGTTAAGAAAACTGAAAAACAATGGTAAAAAGATAGAAATGAAATTAATAGTCAAGCTAATGTTAACTGTATTAATACAGACTTATTAACTTACCCTTATAAGAAAACCTTTTGAAAAATCAATGTTAATTTTTTTTAGTCCAATGCCTCAAATAATTGACATTACTGTTTTAAATATTTTATTTTAAACACTGTACACACTTAAATAATTAGGTGTGAAAGGCAATTTTTCATTCCTTTTAATTTCTCAATGGATTGGAAAAACAGAAAAAGAGGATAGATATTCTATTATCACTGCCCCAAAGAAATATAAGAGCACCGCGATGTCTGGATAACTTTTCTATTTTAAAAACATCACACTATATCCTTTACATAGTACTAAATACTGCAAAATAGGGGAATCATTTCAAAGAAATATTTCTATTTCCAATTATTTTAGTGCAGTTATGAAACGTTGGGGTTCCATTAAAAATCTGTCTAGTGAAGCGTATTTCCTTTCTGTGGAGTCTGGTCATTTATTTTTATTGAATATATGCAATTATAGTTTGTTAGACAATATCTTGAAGTAAAAAGTTGCAGAAAGTAAAGAATACTTTAAATAGTGTGTTTTAAAATATTTATTATAGGGCACTTTCTACCTTGAACTTTAGCCATAATCTGATATTACTTTCACAAAACTAGATTTTGTGGAGTTTTTATCTTAAAAACCAGGATTCTGTACATCCTATGTCTAAAAAAATAAGTTAGATATAGTAATTATTGATCTTAAACCATAGTCTCTTTTTACCAATATTTTACCTGCTTTAAAAAAAGCCTGCCTATTATGCAAAGAGTTTGTCAAAATGACATAATTAGTAAACTCATGTACTTTCCTGATTTTACCAGAACTGAATCCCATTGAGAGTAACATTGGGGAAAAACAACAAAGTTTGTTTGGCTAAACTTTTGTTGGCTCCAAATGGCTCAATTTTTCCCCTCAAGTTTGTTGTGCAAATAAATGCTGGTAGTCCTCAACTTACGACCACAATTGAGCCCAAAATTGCTAAGTGAATCACATTTGTTAAGCGAATTACTGCAGTTATTAAATTAATAACACAGTTGTTAAATTAATCTAGTTTCCCCATTGACTTTGCTTGTCAGAAGCGTGCAAAAAATGATCACATGACCCTGGGACCAGAGGTGGTATTCAGCAGGTTCTGACCAGTTCTGGAGAACCGGTAGCAGAAATTTTGAGCAGTTCGGAAAACTGGCAAATACCCCCTCTGACTGGCCCCGCCTCCATCTATTCTCTGCCTCCTGAGTCCCAGCTGATGGGCTGGGTCTTCTTTTGTTGTCCTGCACAGGAAAACAGAGCTGGAAAGCAGGTTAGTGGGGTGGGGAGGGAATGGAGATTTTACAGTATTCTTCCCCTGCCACGCCCACTAAGCCACTCCCACAGAACCGGTACTAAATTTTCTGAATCCCACCACTACCCAGGATGCTGCAACCATCATAAATATGAACCAGTTACCAAGCATCTGAATGTAAATCACATGACCATGGGGATGCTACAACACTCTCAGGGAGGCCCAAAAGTGTGAAAAATGGTCATAAGTCACTTTTTCAGTGCCGTTGTAACTTTGAATGGTCACTAAGGGAACTGTTGTTAGGCAAGGACTACCTGTAGCCTGCCTGTCTTCTCTACACTTGGATACTGCTCTGTCTGCAGCATCTTTCTATGCCTGGATCAAATTCAAAATGTTTCAGGTATTTAGTATTTTCTAAGTGTAAGGCAATAAGTTTTCATTAATTTAAGTTGAATTAAATTATACTTATGAATACTCCCTCTCTGACAATTTTCATATTATCGGAATAGTGATGGGCTGTCTGGTAAAACAAAGCAAGGTTATGGCATATACTTGAAAGGAAACCAGGAAGCTTCTAATTGTGGAGTCTGTCTGGCAAGAACAAAGCATGCTTATTCACAGGGAATATGCACCTGTAATGCTTGTAACAATTCTGGGTGGTTAGAAAGCTGATAAAAGAAACAAAGATTGAGGCATCTTGCAGACCTCAGCTAGAAATCAGGAATGGGAATGGCCTGGAGGAAAGAATGTGTATTAGATAACTCCTGGAACATTCATTAGCCAAGGTTTAAGAATAAGAAAGGCTAGAGACCAACAGAATAATTGTTAGATCATTACTAAAATGTTTATTAGATGATATTCCTTATATATCCCACCTTCTACTTTAGTGAAATTGTATAAAGCTTTCATAATTTTATTATCCAGGGTTCCTTGGCATTTTGGCCAAAACCCCTTTTCTTGGAGCGCTTCAATAAAAAGAAACAAAACCTGCACCTCATGTCTGGCGTTCTTCATCGGCCTCAGCACCAGGCTCAGACCAGAATTGGGGACAAAAATGTTATTGCCTTATACTATTATACTGATACTATTATATTAATTTAATTGTACTGATATGAAAACTGTTAGCAGGACAGGTTCCTAACTTTTGTCCTTTGTAAGTATTGGTATATGAACGTTGCTTATCAAAAACAGAATCTGTCTACATTTTAGCCAATGAGGAAGTTGGAAAAAGCACTAAATATTCCTCCAACCTTGCAAATCTTCTCTATATAGTTTCAGAAGGCCTTCACCATTTCCAGCACTGCAACTTGCTTTCTCTCATGGCTCCAGAATGTTTGAGCTTTTGAGGGACATATTCTATATTCTATACTTTGTATCTGTTTCATTAGATTTAGCTTCTACTTCTTATATTGTTTATTCCTTATCTTCTTATAGGCTTACAAATCCCATGGACTCTCAGTTTATAAAAAAAAATAAACATCTATTAGTTAATTCCCTTAATGTGTCATTCATGCAGGGATTTTCATAAGTGTTTGAGGCACATTTAGTCTGGATAAAAGCTAAAACGTTAGCAAAACTTTTGCTAACAATTATATTCGGCTGGCATTTCTCCCTAGCAGCAATATATAGGGTTTTTTCATAGATTAAAAATAATACATATTTAGCAGTAGCTTGACCTACATATGAAGCTTAATTACATACATGTAATAAATTCTGCTCTAAGTCAAAAGAGCAAAAATAAGATATATTGCTCTGAGCTATAATTTAAATTATAGAAAGCATTAATAGCTAACAAATTTGAGAATTCATTATTTTATTTCAATGGCATCTTTTCCTTAAGTTCTTGTTTTCTGATTGTTACTGAAAATTATGAAGGTGCTTCAGATGCACCCTGTACTTTCTTTTATTTCAGTTTAGTTTTAATTTATTTTTCAAAAATTGCATTATTGTTTTTTTTATAAACTCAAGCATGAATCCTTTATAACAACCCAGCTCATTTTCCAGGTCTAACATTACATGCATCTGAAGAGGTTTGGAATTATTTCTTCCAGAAAATAAACACCTCCCCTTTAACAGAAATACCATATTTTTAAAACAAAAATAATTTATATACATACCCACTGCGTGTGACAAGACACTGCCTGAGTCCAAGTTTTCGGAAAATGTCTACCACTGTTTCCATTGGTGTGTGGTCCGTGACAGTGAAGGGGCTTAGATTCAAAATACGCCGGAGTTTCAGCATATAAGGGCTATTGGCAGGGACCTCTGGAGGCTCTTCAGTAAAATATACAATTGAATTGCTTACTACACCATCTTGGCGCTGCCTTGCATTTTCTGTATGAAAAAAGTCAGACAAATAAGGACTATTGCACATCCATTTCAGGAGAGAAATAGTTACTGTTTTCTGATGATCCTTTAATGGTTCTTATAAGATCAGGATTATTATTAAGTGCATCTGTATAGCAGTCCCAGCACACTGATGCTGATGCCAGATTTATCCCAGCTCCCTTTTTAGGGATAATCTTGATATGGAATAATTTATCTAGAATACCACATTGTTCTATATGAACAGCACCTTTTCATATCTGAGGCCATAAGGTTCAGGCCTACAGAAATCTATCTGCATGCATTCACACAACTACACAGGCTCAGAGAGAGAGAGAGAGAGAGAGAGAGAGAGAGAGAGAGAGAGACAGACAGACAGACAGACAGACAGACAGACAGACAGACAAAGATAACTTTGTCCCTGTTGTTCAAATTAACTAATTTGAATCCCTTTAATGGGAGCAAAGGACAAGAGATTAAGTAGATTGCTACATTTCTGCTTTCACTGGTCACAAACCAAACTACTTACCTTAAGGCTACAGAGAGAAAATATTTCAGAGCAAGCCAGATATTCCCCTATAAGATGTTAAAAACTCGTTCAAGAACCTCTAACTTCTTCTGGGATTCTGCAATTGCCTCGATAGCTATTGCACAAGCTCAAGAATAGTGCTTTTTTTAAACTGTTAAATGAAATTCTGAACAATTCTAACCCTTTGAAACTAGATCACTGCAGTGATCTAGTTTCCATTGTGACAGTATCATTTAATAGGACTTTTCTGCTACATTCAATATGACAGTAGATTCAAGGGGATCCTCAAAAGCTTCTTCAACTCAATAACTAAAATATGTATTCATTTATTTAAAAGATTTATATGGCCACTACAATTCAATCCTGATGTTCACAACAACAAAAAGCACAACTGAACAAACTTAGAACCAGGACACAGAACCAAAGCACCAGAACACTCATAGCCCAAATTCATATGTGTTGTGTTCAACTTTCATCTTGGCCCAGTGATTGGCAGAAGAGGTAGGTTTACACATCCTTCCTGAACCTAAGTGACTAGGGGTCCTCCAGATCTTGAGGGAAGGTTTACTTGCTGGGCATCACCAGATGACGCTGTTCAGTAGAAAGGACTTGGAGCATATCCCTAATCATTTTAACTGAAAAATGTAGAGCCCATACACACCAACATTTATCTTTAACCGTCCAGGTTATTTTATCTTAGCTTCTGGGAAAGGTATGCAAAAGCAGTATCTTGTAGGGACACTGAAGGGACTGAAACCAAGTCTCACAATCTTTCTTTCACACAATTCAACAGTTGGTTCACAAATGATTGCTTTCCAGACACAGACAAGCCTTTTAAAAGTCATACTTTTATATTGGGCAGTCCAGTAGCTTAAATAAAGGAATCAAATCTTGTGAAAGAGCAAAATATTGCGGACAGCATTTGGATAAAACAACAAACTAATTAGTTTGAACATAGAAGGAAATCTGAATTTAGCAAGGGATACAAATGGCAAAGGATTATGAAATCTAATAGTAGCATATATAACATGAAACCATACTGTGGCTTGTTGTTGGCTTAGCACTGTGATTATTGAATAGAATTAAATGTCAAATTCTTGAAGCGGTTGCCAATGGAAAACTTAATCAGCTTATACCTGATTTTAGGAAAGTGCCTATTTGACTTTTAAATTACACTCTTCATTAAGCTCAAAGTATTGACATATATTTTTCAGCTAATTGAAGCATATATTATTATTATGATTGACTTTTTTTTTCTCTAATGCGTGTGCACAGCAATATCATAGCAAAATTACTGCTGAAGAATGCATCCATTTCCCTTTCTTTTCCTTTTCTTTGATTTTCAGTGTGTAGAAGTGCTAAAATCTCCTGAACAATAATAGGCTTTCTAAAAAAATATCCTCTGTTCAAAAACAAAGGCTAACTAACACTAATATTTCCTCTTGATGCTAATCTTCAAAAGAGATTTTCAGTGCAAGTTTTTCTATCTCTCCCTTTGAACTATTTTCTATCAATCATGGAGCTAAAACCAACTCTTAACTTCTAACAGAACCTTGTCAGTTTCTAACACATTGGCATTGTACTGTATTATGTCTCACTTAAACTCATCTTGTAAAAACCATGTAATTTACCAAATCCCAAACTGCATCATCCTTCAATGCTTTCAAGCTTACATGTAATTTATTACATTTTATATAAATTATTGACTTTTTTCCCTTTCTTCTTATGGTAAATATGGCTAATTTTGTAATTGCAGTGTTTGCGTTCATCTCTATCACCTTCCTCTATGCATCAATTTACTATAGTTCTACTTTAACTTTGAAAAGAATAAGAAAAAGGAGACAGAAAATTTGTATAGACATTCAATCTGTTGCTGAGTATAATTGTTAATATATATTGAAACACTTCTTTTGTTACAAAAAGTAACAAGAAAGAAACTTTCTGTTATTCTTAAAAGAATCAAGATTTTATAAAGGCTAATTTGCAAAAGTAAAATTAAATGTATTGATGTGAGAAGATATGATATTGGGATCTTAAGTTTAGAATACTATTGCACACAATTAATTTCTTACCTAACTTTCTTCTAGGCCACCCATAAAACTAATCACCTCTATGTGAAACAGATGCAACTCACTTATTGCAAGAATCAAGTCCCGTCTCTGTGCAAAGCCAATAAGACGCTCTTTAGAAACCACCACTGGAAAGCCATTGTAGTCTGTTTCCTTGATTAATGTCTCCACATCTTCCACAGTCATGCTGTCTTGGGTCAAGACAGAAAGGGGAGGTTCTCCACGCCTGGGCCTCATAACATCCGTAGCCAGTGTTCTGTGGGTAAATTCATCTTTTACATCCAGAAATGGATAGCCATTCAAATGGATATGTGCCTCATAGATCCCTTCTTTGCCAAAAGCATCCGCAACCCACTTGCTAGTCACAGCTGCAGCCATAAGAGGCACAATATACTCTAGTCCTCCTGTTAATTCAAACATGATTACGACAAGCGAGACAGTCATTCTGGTAACTCCACCTGTCAACAGAAAGAAATTGATGGGTAGGATTGTGATAGACCAGTGGTGGCTAACCATTTTGGCTTCCTGTGCCAGAAATTGTGTGCATGCTTGCACACTCGCACTCGTGTGCCAGCACCCAGAAGGCAATGTGTGCCCTCCAACTGCCCCTACACCTGCACAGGCAATCCCCATCCACCCCCACCGCCCCCTTACCTGTTCTGCGCCTCACAGCTGATTTTTGGCAAGTTTGAGGCCTTTTTGGCCTCCCAGAGGCTTGAAGAAGGCTTCTTCAGGCTTTGCAGGAGGAAAATTAGCCCCATTTCATCACTTCCGGTATTTTCAGAAAAACAGGAAGTGATTAAACCGGGCTAGTTTTCAGCCTGCAAAGTCTGCAGAAGCCTTCCTCAAGCCTTTGGGAGGCCGAAAAAGGCCTCAAACCTGCTGAAAATCAGCTGTGAGGCGTGCGAATGCGCAGTGAGATAAGTTTGCCTGCAGCTCGCGTGCCAGCACAAATGGCTGTGCGTGCCACCTGCATGCATGCCATAGGTTTGCCATCACAGTTATAGACAATGCCAGTTTGATTTTCTGCAACCTAACATGCATTTTCATAAGTGGAATCAACTATTAAATGTTGACATTTTTCCATAAACCAAACACAAAGGCAGCTCTGCAGTTGTACTGTATGGTATCCATTGAATTAGTATACAGCCTTGGCTTTCTTCATTCCCAAATGGATATGGTGCCTTCATTCCAAGGAAACTTTAGGTACTATATTCACGAACAGCAAAATTAAACAGATATCTGTCATACAGAACAACAATTAAAAGAATAATATATGGTACCTAAGCACGCAGCAGCTCCCACCATTGCATATAGTCCTGGAGTAACACAATCAGCTCCTGGTCTACACCAGTTTCTGAAGATGATCCAGTCGTGATGATGGTAGGCCAACTGTTCCACACCGATTCCAACAATTCTACCAGCTATTGCTCCTACAGCCATGCTGGGTATAAAGAGACCTGAAGGAATCTCAAATAACACAAAGTGAAGTTAAAACCAAATTATTATTTACTTAATAACTGCGTTACTAACTTAACAACAGAGGTGGCATTCAGCAAGTTCTGACCAGTTCTGGAGAACCAGTAGTGGAAATTTTGAGTAGTTTGGAGAACCGGCAAATACCACCTCTGACTGGAGATTTTACAGTATCCTTCCCCTGCCACGCCCACCAAGCCACACTCATAGAACCAGTAGTAAAAGTTTTTAAATCCTACCACTGCTTAACAACTGCAATGATTCAGTTAACAACTGTGGCAAGAAAGATAATAAAATGGAGCAAAACTCACTTAACAAATGTCTCAAGTAACACCATAAATTGTGGGCTCAACTGTGTGCATAAGTTGAGGACTACCTGTAGTATATATGGTAAAGGTGATTTCAAAGTTTACTTTAAATATAAACATATTACATTTCTTAAATTTAATAAATTATTTCAGTGACTACTGAAGTCTTCCTATTAAATGTTCTTCTTTCTTATTACTTCAGAAAACTCCATTGTTTTTGTTCACTGCAGAACCTTATCACCTTGCATTTCTTAATACCTTGGCTATTTTCCAAGATTGTTATCAATTCTGACCTTTACAACAATTAATCAAGCAAGAGCAGAAGAGACAACATATGAAGGAATCATAGCATGAAAAAATAAAGAGTTTTAATTAGCTCTATGATTCTCCCCATCACTGGTAGATACTTCACATTATAATTTAAGGGGAAATTGCTACAAAATGCTTTATAGATAGTATATAACTCTGTCAATTATTACCAAAATAGACAAATTATACAACAAGAAATGTGAGAAATGCCATAACAAAGAAGAAACATTTTATCACATATGGTGGTGTAGAAAAAAAGCAAGAGTACTATAAATAAATACATCAAAATATTCAAGAATTCTTAAAAAGCTGAACTGAATATAAACATTTAATGTGGTATAAAATATTATTTTTAGTGCAATCTTCCCCTTAGTTGTACTTGGATAAGTAAAAGATGGAACTCTGATGGCACAGTGGTTAGAAATGCAGTATTGCAGGCTAACTCTGCCCAGAGCCAGGAGTTCAATTGAGGTTGACTGAACCTTTCATCTTTCCGAGGTTAGTAAAATTAGGACCTAGATTACTGGGACAATATGCTGACATTGTAAACTGCCCAGAGAGCACTATAGAGAAGTATATGAGTGCTATTGCTATAATGGTATATTTGTTTCAGTGTATCAGAACTTAGGTGACTACAACATTTGTTAAACTATGCTTGATTTTCCAACTTACCTTCATGCCAAAAGTGAATATGGTAATGATGATTTTAAAAACCAGAGCTAGAGCTAGCTGCCACATAGCCATGTATACTCCTGCACCAGCTGGTCTGTCGGGAATATCATCCACGGGTCTAGTCATGTTAGGATCGTTTATGTAGTCACAGAGTTGCGACGACTCCAAGGCTCCACAGTCATTGAAAAGTTCAGAGATGAGCTCACTGGTGCTCCTTCGTGTGTAAGGATTGGGATAGGCAATAATAGCAGTTATGGCAGTGACTGCGATGACCTCTAAGACTGGATACTTTCCTAGCCTGGTAGTTTTACGCCTCCTGCACCATGCAATGTTGCATCGAATAAAAAGTGTCCCCCACAATCCTCCAAAAACTCCAAGCAATATAAAAGGGAAAAGTTCAGCCATGTACCAAGGGGTGTGATATTCCACATAAAAGAGAACCAAGCGGCTGTTTCCAAATGGGTTGATGGATCTCAGGGTAAAGGCTGCCACAAGTGCAGCAAAGAAAGATCTCCAGAGAGTCTTCAAGGGAAAATAATAACTCACCTAGGATAAAATAGAATCTATCAATAATTATCTTCAAAGGGTTTCCTTTGCAAATACTTGTGGAAGTGATATATTATTGTGCATTGATAAAGATGCAGTCCAAGGACAGGATTGTAGAAGTTTAAAAGAGTGGAAAGATTGCACTACCTTTGCAAATATTATTAGAAATATGCAACCACATCACAGAAATAGAATAAATAAATAAATACATCAATCAATCAACCAATAAGCTATTTTCAAATTTTCAGGAGATACTAGGATCCCATAACCATTGCTATTAAAGTACCAAAGAATTCTACAGGTACACAATATCCATATTGTGAAAAAAGAGAATATAGGAAAGATGCTTCATCATATACCATATTTTTCGGTGTATAAGATGCTCTTCCCCCACAAAAGTGGGTGAAAATGTCTGTGCGTCTTATACAGTAAATGTTGCCAAAGCCTTGCCCACCATTCAGCCTCCACTCTTCGCCCTCTGCTTCCCAGCAATTTGTCTCCTTGCAACAAATAGCAAACAGCCTGGTCAGCTTCAGCACAGCCTGATTAGCACAAAGCAGCTGATTGTTGATTGGATCTGCCTCCCAATGATCAGCTGTTTCAGGTTGCAGGGATCGCCATTGCCTATTGCTGCTTCTGTGCCCTCCATTTTTGGCCACCGTGCCCCATTTTTGGCCTCTGCGCGCCCCATTTTCAGCCCGTTCCAGGCAGTGGGGATCAGAATGGGCCCTTTTTCTTATATCTATAGATTCTGTTAGTTCTTCATTTACCATAACCTTTGCAGTTTGTTCATAGTATATCGTTTCAATGGCTTGAATGAATTTTTTGCCAAAGCCCATTTGTTCCAATTGCAATAACATAAATCACCAACTCACATTGTCAAAGGCTTTTTGTGCATCTAAAAACATCAAAGCCATTTGCTTCTCAGGATGTGCCTCATAGTATTCCAGAGTATCCAAAATAATTCTCACATTGTCTTTGATTTGACTCTTTGGCAGGAACCCATTTTGGTCAATATGGATAAAATTATTTGAATATCTTTTTAGTCTTTCTGCCAAGATTGAAGCAAAAATTTTATAGTCTGAATTTAATAGGGATATAGGTCTGCAATTTTTAACTTGCTGCAGGTCTGTATCCTCCTTCGGTATAAGTGTAATATATGCTTCTGTCCATGTTTTGGGTATTCTTTTCTTTAACCTAACTTCATTCATAACTTCTAATAGGTGAAGATTCAATATTTCCTGGAAAGTCTTGTAAAATTCCGCTGGTAAGCCATCTGGACCTGGTGCTTTTCCAACATTCTGTTTTTTTTAAGGCTTCTGTTAATTCCGTCATTGTTATATTTCCTTCTAGCATTGTTTCAGTATCTTTAGGTATCTGAGGTAAATTCGCTTTCTGTAAATATTACTTAACTTTTTCTTCTTGAATATTCTCTTGAAAATACAATTTTCCATAGTAATCTTGTATAATTTTTTTTCTTTTCCTCATTTCCATAGCAAGCATGTCCTTCTTCATTTATTAGTTGGCTAATCCTTATTGACTCCCTCTCCTTTCTCAAGTTATAAGCTAGCCATCTGCCTGGTTTATTTGCATCTTCAAAGTAATTCTGTTTAGCATTTTTAATTTTTTGTGCTAGTTCCTCTTTTTCCATTAGTCCCATTTTATGTTTAATATATCCATTTTGTTTTTAATGTCTTTTTTTGCGGGGACTTCTGTAAATCTTTTTCCAATTTTTTATAATCATCCTCCAATATTTTGAAAGTCTTTTTCTGTTTTATATTTCTTTTCCTTGTATAGTCAATTATCAAGCCTCTTGCGTAGGCCTTCATTGTGTCCCAGAGGTTCTGTAGAGATGTATCCTCTTTTCTATTTTCTTTTAAAAAGAAAGCAAGTTCTTTTTCTATTTTCTGTTTGAAGTCTTTTTCTTTTAGTATCGTATTATTTAAGGTCCATCTAGCTCTCCTCTTATATCCTTTCCAAGTAACTTTCACTGGATTAGGGTCTGCCCAGGTGCTTGTTTCTATTTCAGTCTCTCATATGTTGGCCAGTAATTCTGACATCCATATCATGTCTATTCTGGACAATGAAGGATGTCTGTTTGAATAAAAAGTGTATTGCTTACTCTCCACATTTCTCTCTCTCTATGCATCTTTTAAGTTGAATTCTTCTGTTATTCGAAAGAAAGATTTTGGTAATATCTTTCTAGCTTTCATCGTTGATTTCTGTGTTTTGTAATCCAACCGATCATTAACTATTCCATTAAGATCTCCCATCATACAAACATTAACATAGTCCAATTCAATTATTTTCATATGAAATTTCCTGTAAAATTCTTCTTGGTTATAATTTGGAGCATAAATTGCAATTAAAAGTGTTTTAACATTATTGTCTGTTATTTCCACCATCAAAATCCTTCCATCGTCATCTTTGTAAATTAATTCTGCCAAAATTGTATATAAAATCACACCTCTTTTTTTTATTGTGCCAGTGATGTGAATAATTTCCCTAACAATTTCCCTAATTTTTGTCCACTGTCGCCCCTGCTGTTTGTGTTAACTTTGGAAGTGTTGAATAGAAATATTAGAGAAGACAAAGAAATAAAAGGAATGAAAATTAAAAAGGAAGAGTATAAATTGCAAGCTTTTGCAGATGACCTGGTATTTATATTAGAAGACCCATTGGAAAAGCACCTAGATTAATAGAAAAATGGAAAAATATGGAAAAGTAGCAGGTTTGAAAATAAACAAAGATAAAACAAAGATATTAACAAAGAATATGTTAGTAAGATGAAAGAAAGAGTTGGAAGAAGTTTTAGAAATACAGGTCACAAACAAGGTTAAGTATTTAGGGATATATATCACACCAAGATGTAACACACTGAAGGAAGATAATTATCTTAAACTCCAGCAGCAGATTGCGACAGATTTGACAAAATGGGGAAACTTACAATTGTCATTGATTGGGAGAATATCTACAATTAAGATGAATGTATTTCCCAGAATTCTATATTTATTCCAGACAATTCTAATCCGACTAGGGAAGGAGTTTTTTGAAGACTTAAATAGAATTGTGCTGAAATATATTTGGCAGGGCAAAAAAGCAAGAATAAAATTAAAACTGTTACAAGATGCAAGAATAAGAGGAGGGTTTGCCTTGCCTAATTGGGAATTATACTACCAGGCAAAAAAAATTGGTGGGCAAAGGAATGGATAACATTAAGGAATAATAGACTATTGACCTTAGAAGGGTATGACTTGCTGTTGGGATGGCATGCCTTTCTTTGGTATAGGGGAACTAAAACACAGGGGTATTTTAGAAGACACTACATACGAGAGGCATTGTTTTTGAATTGGGAGAAGATAAAAAGACAATACTACTTAAAAATTCCACTATGGATATCTACCATTGAAGCTTTTTCTTATCCAATAATACATAAAAAGGAACAAACAGTTAGATATGGTGAGATATTGAATGAAAAGGGTGAACTTAAATCTATGCAAGCATTGGAAGAACAAGGTGTAAAAATGAATTGGTTTTCATATTTGCAAATTCAATCTAGATTTGACAAAGATGTTAAAGCAGAAGGTATTCATGATAAGTTGACTGATTTAGATAAGATTTTGATGGGTACTGATGAAAAGGTAATTAAAAACTTTATGGACACTTATTAAAATTTAAATTAGAGGAGGAACAAGTTAAAGAAACGATGATTGCTTGGGGGAAAAAATTTGGATACGGGATTGATTTAGAAAAAATGGCAAAAATTGTGGTCTCAAAATTATAAAATGACAATGTCAACTGCATATAAAGAAAACTTGAAAAGATGTTTTACAGGTGGCATCTACCACTGACGAGACTTGTGAGAATGTTTTAGAATAAATCGGATAAATGTTGGAAATGTCATCAGATACCTGGTTCATATTACCATATGTGGTGGATATGCTCGGATGCAAAGAAATATTGGACTAAAATCCACACATGGTTGGAAAAAATGATAAAACAACATATACTTTAAACCAGAGATCTTTTTATTGGGAATTATACCAGAAATATACAACAAAGAGTTGAAATATTTGATTGTAAATGTATAAACAGCAGCTAGGATTGTATTTGCTAAGAATTGGAAAAAATGATAAAATACCTATGCAGGAGGAAGTTATTAAGAAAATTATGGACTGTGCTAAAATGAGTAAATTGACATTTGAAATTAGAGAACAAGAATATAAACAATGTTATATGATATGGGATTTGTCTTATCAATGGTTGGACAAAAAGACATGGTAATGTAATAGACAAGATAATTTTGTGATAGAAATTTAATAGATATAAGATATAATATAGATATATACAGCCATTGGTTGAAAGTATAACATAAACTTTAAGATAACATTTGGAATATCTCGTATAAAATGATGGAATAAATAGTTTAGTCATGTATGATTAATAACTGATAAATATATAACCATATGTTAGTTTGACAATGTGAAAATTGATATAAACTGTGAGTAAATGACTATAAAAGAATAGCACAAAAGATTTGCAACCAACTGACACATTGTATATATATAAAATGGAGGATGGTTTTATGTTTTTATGTTTTGTATGTGTATGTTTGTCTTTAAAAAAATAAAAACTATTTTAAAAAAAAAGAATGGGCCAAAAACGGGGCACGTGGAGGCTGAAAATGGGATAGAGGGGCCAAAAATGGGGCACACAGAGGTGGCCATAGGCGCTGGCAATCCCTGCAGTCTGAAACAGCTGATCCTCGCGAGGCAGATCCAACTGACGATCAGCTGCTTGTGCTAATCAGGCTGTGGTAAAGCCGACCAGGCTAATTGCTGTTTGCTGCAAGGAAGCAAATTGCTGGGAGGCAGAGGCAGATTTTTTCTTGTTTTCCTCCCCAAAAGCTAGTGTGTCTTATACTTCGGAGTGTCTTATAGTCCGAAAAATACAGTACTTATATTTCATCATATAATGTTATATAATTGTTTATGTTTCCCAGTTTTTACTAGTAGCCACATAAAAATTAATTTGATACAATTGTGAAATTGCTATGTACTTTTCAAAGGAAGGTAATCTTACCCTATGGTTCATGATTGCAAAAGAAAATTGCCTTCACATTTGCTAGTTATTTTAAAGAATCAAATGAGGAGAAGTTCATTTCTATCACATTTAATAAAATAACTGAATATTAAATGAGGTATATGACAAATTGTTGCCTAAATATCTATTTTAAAATCACTTCTACCTAGCAGTACAGTAGTTCATACCATCCTCACCAATTTATAATATGATCTTTTGGTATTATCTTCTAAAAAGGATGTATATGTGGTAAGTTATTCTTCCTTAACAACACTGTTGCTATGTTACTGGTTTCTATGATACCAAGACTGGATGTTTTCCATGCATTTTAAGGCATTTCATTTTTTTCTTTATATAACCATGTAAATGACTTAATCCTCCAGGCCAATCAACAACAACGAAGCATCTGGATTAATAATATATCTTCCTGCCAAGAAGAGACTCAGAGAAATAAAAAAATGTTACAATATAATAGTCCTCATTTAGCTACTGCCTTGTTCAGCAACAATTCACAAATAAAATGGTGATGAAAAAGCAACTCCTTGCATTTATGATTTTCACAGATCAAAGCAAAGGAAAGCTGAAGTGAGCACAGTCATGGTTTCACTTAGTGATGGCTTCACTTAATAACTGAGTTGCTGGCCCCGTTGTAGTCACTAAAATACAATTGAAGATAAAACAAAAAAACTGTTTTGGATAATCTTACTTTTAGGAATGTTTTCAACTGATATAAGGCCTTGCAAGTGTAACAGCAGCAGTATCAAGATATTTTAACCAATCAAGATCAAGCAGTCCAGCCCCCTGCTCAAGCAGAAAATTAGGGGTATCAAACTGGATTAGCATTGCAGTTCTCCTTCACGGGCCAGCCAGGGGGAGCAGGGAGGGAGGAGACATGATGGATGCATCCTGCTGGCTAAAATGGGGCACAGAGTGACCACACATGGCACCCCGCACCCTATTTTCAGCTTGGATGGCCTCCTGCAGCACTTTGCCAGCTAAAATGGGGCACAGGGGCCCATGGGCAGCCCGGTTTTGGCTGGCAGAGTGCTGCTGGAGGCCGGGGAGGCCAAAAATGGGCCACACAGGGGCCTCATGAGGCCTCCGTGTGGCCCATTTTGGCCGGCAGAGGCACCATGGGTGGGTCCTTTGATATTTCCAAGGCGACCCAGCGGTCCAGATTGAAGCACCCCATGGACCAAATCTGGCCTGTGGGCCTTGAGTTTGACACTCCTGCCCTATATCACTTCAGACAAGTGATTGTCCAGTCTCTTCTAAAAAATATCCAGCGATGAAGCACTCACAACTTCTGAAGGCAGGCTGTTCCACTGGTTAATTGTCCTCATTATTAGGAAGTTTCTCCTTAATTCCAGGTAGCTTCTCTCCTTGATTAGTTTCCATTGTTTCTTGCCCTACTATCTGATGCTTTGGAAAATAAACTGACCCCCTCTTTTTTGTGGCAGCCTCTCAAATACTGGAATACTGCTATCATGTCCCCCCACCGCCAGTCCTTCTTTTCTCTAGCCTGGCTTACTCAATGCCTGTAACCATTCTTCATGTGTTTTAGTCTCCAGGCCTTTTAATCATCTTAGTTGTGCTTCTTTGCACCTTTTCCAAAGTCTCAACATCTTTTTTGTTATGTGGTAACCAAAAGTGGATGCAATATTCCAGGTGTGGCCTTACTAAGGGTTTATAAAGCAGTACAAATACTTCATGTGATGTTGATTTTATACCTCTGTTTATTACAACCAAGGATTGCATTAGCTTTTTGGGCTGCTGCCGTGCATTGCTGATTCATGCTTAAGTGATTGTCCACTAGAACTCCAAGGTCCCTCTCACAGTTTTACTGTTTTTGAGCCAGATTTCACCTAATCTGTATTGTAACTTTAGTTTTTCCTGCCCAGGTGTAAAACCTTGTATTTCTCCACACATTAAATTCCATATTGTTAGATAGGGCCCATTATTCAAGTCTATCAAGATCTTTTTGGATTCTGAGCCTGTCTTCTGGGGTGTTGGCTATTCCTGCTAGCTTAGTGTCACCTGCAAATTCGATGAGTTCCCCTTCTATTTCCTCATCTAAGTCATTTATGAATATATTAAAGAATACTGGGCCTAAGACGGAACCTTGTAGTACGCCACTGTTTACACCTCTCTATGTAGATGTAGTATCATTAAGGACTACTCATTGAGCATGGCTGTCAGCCAATTACAAATTCATCTGGTGATGATGTTGTCTATTCCACATTTTCCTAGTTTACCAAGAAGTAGGTTGTGGTCTGCTTTATCAAATGCCTTCCTAAAGTCTAAGTATATTATGTTCACAGCATTTTGCTCGTCTACTAATTTAGTCACTTTGTCAAAGAATGAAATAAGATTGATCTAACCCTAACAAATCCATGCAGGCTACTAGTTATAGCTTTATTTGTTCGCAGATCTGATTTTTTTTAAATTATTTTTTCCAATTATCTTCCCAGGTATTGATGTTAGATGGATTGGCCTGCGGTTTCCTGGATCTGTTTCCCCCAACTTTTTTGAAAATGGAAACCACATCAGCTGTTTTCCAATCCTTGGGTAATTCCCATTTGTTTCAGGAGTTTTGAAAGATATGGTACAATGGTTTTGAGATAACATCTTCCAGTTCCTTCAGAATTCTGGGATGTAATCCTTCAGGTCCCAGTGATTTATGTTCATCAAAATCAGACAGGTGTTCCCTAACCGCTTTCTTGCTTATTTTAATTTTTATTTCTAGTCTGGCTTTAAAAATTAGGTTTTTAGTAGGTTGGTCTATAATTTTGTTTTGCTTCAAGACTTAGGCAAAGAATGAGTTAAACAGTTCTGCTTTCTCTCTGCTGCCTGTGACTTCCCTGCCATCTTCTCTCTTAAGTGGGCCTACTGTTTCTTTGACTTTTTTCTTGTTATTTATATGTTTAAAGAAACTTTTTAAAAAATTATCTTTGACTTTTGTTGCAAGTCTTTGTTCATTCTGAGGCTTTGCTTTCCTGACTTCAACTTTGCAGATTTGGGCTATCTGCTGATAGTTATGTGTCTGTCTTTCTATTTTTTGTATTTGTTCTTTTTGTTTTTCAGTTTATCAGAGAGATCTTTGGGCAACCATGCTGGTTTCTTCTTGGATTTCTTGTTTTTTTTTTCAGTGGTATTGTGTTGGATTGGACTTTTATGATAATATTTTTCAGAGTTTCCTATGCTTCTTGAGTTGTTTTCCCCTTTAGGATTTTCATCCATGGAATTTTTCTTAGATACCAGCTGGATTATCTTCTATTGCTTGTGTTTGCATTATATTGAATTCCAGCTTCTAGTCACCAGCTCAGCTCAGAGATGTCTACCTATTTCCATTCTTTCTCTAATGATTTCTGTCCCTTGAGCGCTGACTGCCACCCACTGTCTAAAGCAAAACAATACAGGAACAGCTACCAATAAACTATGCCATACAAAGCATTTGCTCAGCTTATGACATTAAAAATACTTCTTACCTCTTCTAAACTAAAAAGGACCCCCCCAATGGGTGCGCCAAAGGCAACAGAGACACCAGCAGCAGCTGCAGCTGACAGCACCTAACATGGAAACATGAATCCACATGTTAGTAGTCTGTGGAAAATATTCACAGAATATTAGGTGAACGAAGGAAATGGTGAAACTACCAATACCTCTCTCCTTTTTCCTTCATTCTTGCTATACTTGGAGAAGAGGCTGCTAAAGCAATTGCCACAGCAGCAGGCTACATGCACGAGAGGCCCTTCTTTGCCAAGACTGAGTCCTGAGGATACCACCAGAACTAAAGTTACAGTTTTGATTAAGAGCGTCCACTTGCCTAGGTATCCTCGAATAATGAAGCCACTTAAGATGGTCTTTATCTAAAAGAGAAAGAAGAACAAAAGTTGGTTGATCAGATTTTTGTGAAACCACTAGGAAATCTAGGCAGATCAGGAATCATTTTGCTTTTTCAAGATAGGTGAATATTCCATGCTGAAAAACTCAAACCAAGTGGCCAGTTTTAAAGTCAACCATTTCCTTTCCTTTACCTACTTTCCTCTCCATTAGCAAGGAGTGCAGACTGAGTCTGCCTGAAATGTTGCATTGTAGAAAATTATTCCCTCCCCTCTCACTCCCAAAGTCAAAGTTATACCAATCAAGTAAGGAGACATTACCTCTGGAATTCCAGATCCACAGGCATAAGGAGCAAACACCCTCACAAGGGAGACAGCCAGGAAAACAAATAACAATGCCCATAAGATATATAGGAAGTAATTTAGAATGTAAGCACTGGCACCCTAAAAAAGAAAAAAGAAACAAGAACAGATCACTGTTAAGACAGTCCAAAAAGGGGGGCACATTTATGGTGGCTGTATGGAAGAGTGAGAAAATATGAAGCACAATCTCTTCATCAACTATGTTATAAGATTTATACAGTATATTTCATATTTGGCTTATTCAACCACACAAATATTTTCCTTGATGTCTGCAGTCTGATGCATCTAAATATTAGTAAAACTCTCCTGTCTCTTTTGTCCATTTGTAACCTTGTCTTGTCAATTAGGATAGAAGGAGCTTCATGTTGATTGCATCATGTGACATATTGTGACATATCATGATGTTTTTTGCCTTTGTGGAGCTGGGGTGGGCGTGGCCTGCACGTGATACAGCTCTCCCATAGGCCGCCAGTCTGACACCTCTGACCAAGATATTTCAAGTGGGCTAACTTAAATAATGCATCCAAAATCCAGGAACCATTACTCCCACCTAATTGAAATAAATGATCAAAGGGAAGATGGGAGGGGCATATCCCCATTTTCTTTCCTGCCTTATTCTTTCCACTGCACCAAATCAGCTGTCAGCAAGGTCTGATGGGTAAGTGATAATTGACTTCTTTGGAATGGAAACCAAAAATTGAAATCTCTTAGCAATAGTGGGCAGTGAGGGAATGATTAGGAAACAATTTGTATGCCTATTGGCAAGAAAAGGATAGCTGGATAGACCTGGCTGGGTAAGCCCACTGGAGAAAGGGATCCTTGGGGGCATGCTGGAATGCAGAGTAGGCATGCAGTTTTCCTTGTGGTCCTCAGGTCTCTTTATCCCACTCCCCCGGCCAGTAAAGTGGCAGGCAAATCTATGGGTCAGCTGAGGAGGCTTCACTAGGAGGTTGTGAGAGGAAGGGAAGCAGCATCAGCCTACATTATATGTGGAAGAAGGATGACTCAAAAGATCATGAATTGTGTCATGTTTATTTGAAAATAAATCTTTATGTTGTCAGAGGACTTACTCCCAAATAAACACCAATAGTTTGGGACTGCAGGTCTTCCAATATGGGACCTCAATAAGGCAATTTATGAAAATTGCAAATATTTTTTCAAAAACATAGAAGGAAACATAATGTATTACAAAAAATATTGATCACTAAGGCCTAAATTATTGCAGAGGTACTGTAGCCATAAATGAAGAGGGCAGGGCAAATTAAATCAATTTTAAATGAGTTGGGACTGAAAACTGCAATATTTCCCATTAAGGCTCCTTCATTTCAAATCAGTTTTGTTTCCTTTTGTAAGTTAGCAAAAGTTACAGTCTATGCAAAAAGTGGATGAAAAAAAATTAAGCCTGTAAAATAGTAGAATGGGGAGCTATTTTAAATAAATACAATCCATTGCTCAACATTTATAATGCTTTTTGCAGCTTTAATGAGATGCTTTAGGGGCAGTGAAAAAATGGCATTTCACATAGGCATTAAAAATTGAATTTTGGGGGGACAATAATAAAAAATTGTTATTGTAACAAATGTATGTTTCCCACTTATACTCTCACCTATTGCATAGAATGATGAATGACTGGAGACTCTTCTGATAATTTTGACATCTGGCTTTACTTATTCAAGCTTAAGACATAGATCAGGAGTGTCAAACTCGCATAGTCACAGTGGTGTCACATGACCTATCAGGACTTTCCCCCCTTCATTAAATCGGGTGAGGGTGGGGCCAGCACATGATGAATCCAGCCTGTGGGCCATGAGTTTGACACCCCTGACATAGATGAATTGTTAGACCTGTCCCAATCCGATCGCTTAGGAAAGAAAAGCCTTTAACTCCATTTGGTTAAAGCAAATGATTCTTTTAGTTGCAGTAAAGTCAAGCGAGCTCTGAAACTACCGTGCTTGCTGAATACAAAAATAAGATGTAGGCTGCACCCATCCCATTCCTCCTCCTGTGACCAGTCCGCCAACTGGAGCTCACCAAGATGTTTTGAGAATTCTGAGATGTTTGAGGGTAATTCGTATATGTCTCAGGGTGCCTGGCTGTGGGATGTTGGTACATACAGGTTCCGGTTGCTCTGGTCCTTCTAACCTATCGCTCCCTTCTCCCAATTTCCTATCACATACACAAAAAGCTTTATTGCCCTTTCATCTTTCCCTCTTTCATCCTCCCCCCTTCTTCTTTTTACGGCAGGATTCCTATGAGGCCTCCCAAGTTGAGCCAGGCAGATCTGAAATGAAGGGCATCTATTCTGATGCTTTGATTCTTATTGCTACAGCTGTCATTGCATATTTTTAAATAAGAGACAGCTATGACAATAAGTTTTATTCCTTCGCAGGCTGAACTTTGTTTGAAAATTACAGTCCATAACAGAGTGACTGAAGGACAGTTTCAACACATATTCTTTCCTTGATAAATAAATATATAGGGAGGCAGCCAAAGAACATTTGTCTCAGTTTGTCATATATAAATTAAGATTTCATCCCAAAAAGCATATAAGCAATATTTTGGACTTACTGCTATGCTGAGACAGTGATGACATAATGGTAAACTACATTTATGTAGATATGCATGCAATCCCCTTACAAACCATCATTACTTAACACTGAGGTAACTATTTGAGCAAACTACTATAAGATTAAAAAACAGACATAAGTTGAACGTACATAGATAAATATAGAGATAGATAGATAGATAGATAGATAGATAGATAGATAGATAGATAGATAGATAGATAGATGACAGATATAGACAGAGACAGAGTTAAAACCTTAAACAATTAGTGTGTAAATTACAGCAAAATTATAACCATACCTCAGATTCATTAACTAAAAGTTCAGACCACTTTTGCCACTGAGGACATTTGTCCCGGTCTTCAAAAGTAGTTTCATTGGATGTCCAGCAACACTGCTCATGACTATACCAAAAGGCTTCTAAACAGACTCCTTCTTTCAAATCAGTCATCCAGTCCACTGCTAAATCTATCACTCCAGCCAATGTGCCTAACAGGAAGAGAAATAGATGTTAAAGAAGGACCCAAACGATTGATGCTAAGAAATGAGTTTGCACATGCTCTTGTAGAAGTGCCTCTTGAATATGAGTTGGACATATATGTAACTCCGCATTAAGTCACCTCGCAGTTACCAAAACAAGAAGTTAGGAGAGCTGTCCATCTCATAGCCATAGGGTGTCTTCAAGAGCATTTATTACACATATTGGTTAGCACCTACAACAGTGAGTGAGTGAATGAAATCTGCCAAACAAAAGATGAGAATTGTTTCCTTGTATCTTTCTATAACCTTTTTTATGTAATATAGTGTTTCTCTTAAAATATAGATTGCTTTTCTTGACTTATTTCTAAGAACTTCTAAACAACACACACCATTATTCATCTAAATAAGCTTTTAAAGCAAGAAAATATATTCTTATCTGGATTATCCCATGAGCAGCTGAAACTGATAAGGTCAAAACTTAGGTTTGGGATTATTCACCAAAGTTCATAGTAGGTTAAGACCACTTGCTGAACAAATAGGAAGTGTGCATGATTGTTATTTTCAATATACCGACCTAAAAGCAGACACTGATTCAATAACAAATACCATAAATAAAAACTTTCTTTTTACAACCCTGTAATCCTTTAATTTGGAATAGAGTTGGGGTGACTGGATGGAGCTGAGAGTTACTGGCCGGATTCCCTTCCTGATGCCATGTGGTGTTCGCAGCAGATATGTTTTCTTTGCGCTCTTGGAGAGAAATATCTGCCACTGCCTGGGATTGAACTCTCAATCTTCCAAGTGGAAAGTGAGCATCTTCACCACTAGGCCATCAAAAACATTTTTTATATTTATTTTTATATAGTTATGGTAAAAACATCATCAATAATCACATCAATCATTTATAATTGGCTTATATTGTATTAGAAATACATATAATTTTTATACCTTCCATTTTGAAATTGTAATATTTTTGTCTTTCCATTCCAAATAGTTTGCACTTTTTAAAATAACATAGTACAACAGTGACATCAAGTGGTTTCTCATAGCAAGAAAAACTGAAATAGCATTTTTAGTGACTGCTTTATAAGAGTTTGCCTGAATAAATATTGCTTCATGAACTATGCATGGCTCTAATTACATATTTCAGCTAAACACTAGAAGAACATTTGTTGTTTATTTATACCAAATCAAAATATATATAATAAACCACAATACAATCTAAAATAACTGCCTAGTATATTTTTTACTTACTACAATATCTCTTATCTTGATAAGAGATATTGTAGTAAGTAAAAAATATGCTAAGCACTTACCTCTTATCTTTATAAGAGATATTATACGCTTTCTAAAGTAACTTCTCATGTAATGGGCAGCTATATAAATTTAATAAATAAACATAAGGCTTTGCAAACTATTATCAATTAACCCAAAAATTGTTGTATAACCAGAATAAACAACTGTCTCTACAGCGCACAACCTTTAATAAGTAAATATGAGTTAACATTTGTTTGAAATTACCTGCCAGCAATCCTATAAGTAACATAACAACCCATCCTGACCAAGCATCCAATAAACTTTTGATGAATTCCCATATGGACTCCTTGCTTTTATTTGTAATCTGGAAAAAATATATTATTTAATTGAAAAAGTTGCAATGTTGATATTTCATTAAATATATCCCCTATATTCAACCTAACATAAATATATGTAAGCTATAAAATGCAAATGGCATTTTTATTTGGCAGAGAAGATGAGGCAAGATATGATTATTATTATTATTTTATTTATGTGTATCCCGCTTTTATGAACAAAACATATTCCATAAAAGCGTTGAAGAAATCTGTCAGGGCTAGGAATATTTTCCATTATCTAGAGTTAGTTGCAGTGTGAATTTATTGAAGAAAAAAATTAAATTAAGATTAATCATTTCCTGCAATGTGTGTCAGATTGACTTTTGGGGAAAAATGATCTATCCTTATAAAATCTATAAGGTTGACTCAGCCTCCCATCCTTCTGAAGTTGGTAAAATGAGGACTTAAGATTGTTGGGGGCAATATGCAAATAACACTGAAATTGTGAACTGCCCAGACAGTTCTGTAAAGCACTATGTGGCAATATATAAGCTTAAGTGCTATTTCTAGTGCTATATTTCTAATAATTGTAACTATAGAGTTTAGAATAAAAATTTTAAAAAATTATTTAATCAATCTGGAATCATATTTTTATTGGACTCAATATTGTATTTCTTGTATAACTCTCACTGCTAATGTTTTACTAAGGTTCTTTCTCTTTTCTTAGTATCTTGTCTATTGTAATAAAAATTATGTCCTATAAACATGAAATTTAGTAAATTAATATTTAAAAGACATAAAGAGATAAATGGGATTACAAACAATAGGTCTTTAACTTTCTTCTCCAAAAATGGTAGCCTAGCCAATTGCTGGGTGTTTTTATACAAACTATATGTGATAATTTGATCTCTTATGGTCTGGCATTGTCCCATATCAGGAATCCATATAAGTCATAATGCTCCTTTTTAAGCACTCTTTTCTAAGCACTCTTAAGCAAACTGCTTAAAAAGAATGAGGAATAGTAAGTTAAAAAAATTTAAAGGTATATAAGAACAAGGAAAGGTATAATTGCTAACACTAGCTTCTAATTGATTCATTGTATGTATTTGTACTTTTCTACCCTTGAAACTATCCTTATTCCCACCACATCAATGTGACTTTTAACCTTTTAAACTTTTATCCTCTCTGGTTTTGAGAATATCCAACTTTCTCAGTATATCCTTTCTTTGGTTCAATTTTTTTTTAAAATAAATAAATTATGACTTGATTTTCACTTGGCATGGGAAAATGAGATTTTTCATTTCAGCATCTTTTTTCTTTAGTTTTATGTTTTATTGTAATTTCTCTGATTGTTGTGAATTAACCAGAATCATTGAGAGTGAGTTGGCATACAGCTTTATAAATTATTAAGTTAGTATTATCTTTACTTGTTTACCATACAGGCCGAAGTAACCTATCCCCATTGAATTCAATTGGCCCTATCTTTCTTGACACTCAATTGTCAAGAAACAAACTGTCAATAACAAAGTAGGCAAAAGGATTCTCTTATACAAAGCTTTTTTTTTTTTGCTTTTCAACAAACATTAATTGCCTTCAGTACGCCATCCAACCTATCTTTCTATCAGAATTTCATATCTAACAGTTTCTCTATCAAGTTGTCTCTCTTTGGTGAGTATTTTACCACTAGCAGAGGTACTGTGCATTCAGAAAGTATTCAGACCCCCTTCAGTTTTGTCAATTTTGTTATGCTGCAGCCTGATTCTACAGTTGTTGAAATTCATTTTTTTTCTCATTAATCTTCATTCAGTACCCCATTGTGACAAAATGAAAACAGAATTTTAGAAATGTCTATAAATTTATTTAAAAGAAAAAATCAAATTGTCATAAGTATTCAGAAGCTTTGCAACGCTTGAAATTGAGCTCAGGTGCCTCTTGTTCCTCTCGATGGTTGCTGACATGTTTCTGCACCTTGACTGGAGTCCATCTGTGGTAAATTAAATTGATTGGACATGATTTGGAAAGGCACTCACCTCTCTATAGAAGGCCTCACAGTTGACAATGCATGCCGTAGTACATTTCCGATGAAGATGGCCAACTGAATACATATCGAGGGAGGGTTCCCTGAAGGGTTTTTCCCAGCACTGTAGCTCTTCATCTACTAACGGAAGGAACTAGCATTCCTTCAATTTATATGATTCTCCTAAGTTAGGAAAAGTCTTAGCCCTCAAGATCCTCTGATACAGCTGAGATCTGCAAGTAACTTCAGGAGCTTTGAAGCAACTGTGTGCTGAAAGCTGGGGAGAGGGGCTGCAATGTGATTGTCATGGGAGAAGCAGCCACTTGCACATTTACTTTTCAAATTGACAATGCTTTTCATTTCTTAAGCACCTTTAAGGACTATTAATCTTTACTAAGTTAAAAGAGGCTCTTTTTAGTCAATCCTTTTTGAAGTTCTGTGCCATTTTGGGGGTTTCTTCAGTGTTGAACAACAAGGAAGAAGGCTGCGAAGGCAAGCCAAAATAAGGAAGTGCGGAGCAAAAAAAAAAAAGCTGATGGAGAAACATAAAGACAAAAAGTTGTGGCTTTAGTTTATTATTTGTATTATCCGTAGTAATTTGGTCTGCTTTGTTGTGGGTGGCTAAAACTTTCTGATTTTTATTATTCCTGAACGGCTAGCAATTTCTAAGTGACTTATAAAAAAGCAACTCTTTGATAAAAGAAGGAGTTAAGGAGGAGCAAATTATTAGAGATGTATTGGAAAATTTTGTAACTAAAATTCATCAGTTTGGATCAGCTGTGCTCCAGGGATGATTAAAAAAAACTTCTCAAACTTCCTTGGAGATGCAAATGTGTAGAAAGTTATCAAACTATCCAGGCATCTTCACAAGTAGCTGAAAATGCAGAGAAGTGAACTGCAATTTTGGAATACCAACTCTTATTATGATGGTTTTAATATAAATCTCTCAACACAACTGAAATAAGAGTTTCAAGGAAATATGCAACTTTTAAAAGGACAAGTTTGGGACTTTTTTTTTAAGGATATTAACAAATTGAGAAATCCTTGACAAAAAGGGAAGCTACTTGATAAACTTTCCAGACAAGAAAACGATTTTACTCCATGAAGACAACTTGGAAGGAGTGAGTTAAACTTAACAAGTTAACTGCAATTAGGATTTTTATCTGTTTGATATTTATAATTGAATAAAGTCTTAATCTTAATCTAAAATTTGAAAATATAACTTTATATATATATAATGCATAAGTAATTCCTAAAGTATGCAAAATGTTATTGAAAATGTATTTGAGAGTACTTGTGTTAAGAGAAAGTTAAAAAAATGATGTATTAGTTTAAATAAAAATTTAGACTTTTAAAAAGAATATATACAAAAGAAAAAATATTATTCTATGAGGTTAGTTTAGGTAAATTTAACACCAAATTTCAAAGTATGTATGTTAAGTAGTTAAAAGAAAAAGATGTATTAGAAAGTTTTGATTTCAGAAATGTGTTTAAAGAAAAGTTTAGCATTTTTAAAAGGATGTTAAAGTATTTTTCCCTGAATACAGTGAACCTTGCATTATAAATAGTGAAGTTTATAAAGATTATTAAATGCAAATAGAAATATATATTATTTCCACAGTAAGGAAGATAAAGCAGAAATGGTTATATTATTTTATTCAAAGAGGATAATATATTTAAGTATGTTTTTCATTTGGATATCACTTCTGAATTTTATGTTTGTGGTGAAAAAAATTAAACTTTGACTTTGGTTTTGTCAATTAGATTTGTCGTTATAGAAATGGTTAGTTATATACTAATGTGTAAAAGCAAAAAGTTGAAGCTGGGGTGTTTTTATCTTGCATTATGCTAAAAAGAGTTGGAGGTCAACAGCTTTTTTTTTTCTCTTATACCTTACATTTTCTTTCCCCCTAATTTTCCATTTTTATTTCTCTTTGTAGTTTATATATAGATAAACAGTAAAAACTATGATTTGAAATGCATACTATAGCAAAGCAAAAGCCTTAAGGTCAAAGGAAATGCCTGCAAAGCTCAGAGACAGGATTATTGCAAGGCATAGATCTGGGGAAGGCTACAGTAAAACTTCTGCTGCACTGAAGGTTCCTAGGAGAACAGTGGCCTCCATAATTCTCAAATGGAAGAGGTTTGGCAGGACTCTTCCAAGAACTGGTCACCTACTCAAACTGAGCAATCGGGGGAGAAGGTCTTAGGAAAAGAGGTGACCAAGAATGACCAAGAACATAATGGTCACTCTGACTGAGCTCCAGCGATCCTGTGTGGAGATGGGACAGAGTTCCAGGACAACTATCACTGCAGCCCTCCACCGATCTGGGCTTTATGGAAGAGTGGTGAGATGGAAGCCTCTCCTCAGTGCAAAACACTTGAAATCCCAATTGGAGTTTGCAAAAAAAAAAAAACCAACAACACCTGAAGGACTCTCAGACTGTGAGAACAAGATTTTCTGGTCTGATGAAACCAAGATTGAACTGTTTGGTCTCAATTCTAAACATTATGTCTGAAGGAAACCAGAGACTGCTCATTACCTACCCAATACCATCCCAACAGTGAAGCATGGTAGTGACAGCATCAGCCTGTGTTTTTTAGCAGCAGGGACTGGGAGATTGGTTAGGATTGAGGGAAAGCTGAATGGTAAAGTACAGGGATATCTTCAATGAAAACCTGTTCCACTGCACTCAGGACCTCAGTCTGAGCTGAAGGTTCACTTTTCAACCAGACAATGCAAGAGTGGCTTAGGGACACTTCTGTGAATTTCCTAGGGTGACCCAGCCAGAGTCCTGACTTGAACCCTATTGAACATCTCTGGAGGGACCTGAAAATGGCTGTCTACTGAGTCACCATCCAATCTGAGTGAGCTTGAGAGGATCTGCAAGGAAGAATGGTAAAAAAAACAACCCAGGCGTGCAAAGCTTGTCACGTTATTCCGAAAAAGACCAGAGTCTGTAATTGCTGCCAAAGATGCTTCAACAAAGTACCGAGTGAAGGATTGAATACTTCTGCCAATATTTCAGTATTTTTTCTTTTTAATAAATTTACAGACATTTCTAAAAGTGTGTTTTCACTTTGTCATTATGGAGTACTGAGTATAGATTAATGAGAACAAAA
The DNA here is from genome assembly GCF_049901715.1 of Pseudonaja textilis. Taxonomy (NCBI): domain Eukaryota; kingdom Metazoa; phylum Chordata; class Lepidosauria; order Squamata; family Elapidae; genus Pseudonaja; species Pseudonaja textilis. Next base: position 12,216,212 of record NC_141997.1, read on the forward strand.
TGATTTTCAACAACTATACAATCAGGCTGCAGCATAATAAAATTGACAAAAGTGAAGGGAGTCTGAATATTTTCTGAATGCACTGTACCTATTTCTTTTATTTTTAACATTTATGTGTCTACTGCATTTGTTCGCATCACAACTACCTTGGTTTCTGATACATTAATTTCTGATCTATACCCCTTGTTGCACCATACAGTTATTTAATGATTGCTGCAAATAATTCTGTCCTTATTTGGCAACAACATTATCTGCATAGAAAAGAACATGCATGTTAATTTCCTTAAGAATACATCTCTAATGTCATCTCAAACATTCTTAACATTAATGTTTGATAAGGTTTTATTTCAATTGCTTCTAAGCATTTTATTTGCAGGGCAAAAAATCAATAAGCCAGAAATCTAAAACCCATTATTTGTGAGAATGACCAGGTTGAACATTCAAACTCATCTAGAAGTGAAGCTGGAAATATATGTTCCATGCCATATCAGTTCCTTAGATCAGTTTTCCATTATATTGCTATACAGGTAGTCCTCAATTTATGACCATAATTAAGCCCAAATTTTTGTTGCTAAGCAAAACATTTGTAAGTAAATTTTGCCCCATTTTACAATCTTTCTTGGCACACAAGTCAATTACTACAGTTGTTAAATTAGTAACATGGTTGTTAAGTGAATCTGGCTTCCCCAATTGACTTTTCTTGTCATAAAGTTGCATAAGGTGATCAAATGAGCCAGGGACACTGCAACTATCATAACTATGAATCAGTTTCCAAGCAACTGAATTTTGATCATGTGATCATGGGAATGCTGCAGTGGTCTTAAGTGTGAAAAATGGTCATGTTGTTTTTTTCAGTGCTGTTGTAGTTTCAAACGGTCACTAAATGAACTGCTCTACGTCAAGGACTACCAGTATTTCAGGCATATAATTATTAATGGAATAAAATTAAAAAGTGATCACTTTAAACACATATGCTAAGTGTTTATCTTTTATTTACCTTCCTATGTCTGTCTGTATCCCGAGATTTCTCCCTTAACCAATCAATGGTATGAAAATCTTCATAAGTGCCAACATCAGGAAAAGGTTCGTCTAAAAAATCCATCAGATTTCCAGAACCATTCATGCTTCCTGCATTAACCATATTAGAACCTGTATAATGAAAGACAAAGGAGCAGGTTATGTATTCAGTATTCAGACATTAGCATTTCTTTTACATCATGCTTACACCCTCATACTCATCAAGCCCTTTCCTGCAAAGAAGAAATTACTTGCAATACTATAAAGTAGGGGTCCCCACCCCCCAATCCGTGGACCAGCACCAGGCTGTGGCACTCCAGCAACTGAGCTGCACAAACAAGTAAAGCCCCATCTGCAGGACACAAGCAGCACGCAAAACCACGTCCCCTCTGGTCAGCGGAAAAAGCTTTCTGAAGGTTTTTCTCAATCTTCTGGTGCCCAAAAGATTGGGGGAAGGGAGCACTGCTATAAAACATGCCTCACATACAGCTTTAGTGACTCAATAAGAACTTGAAAGATGAGGCCAAGAATTTTCCAATAGCCAATTATCTTAAAAAACAATGTCCAGACTAATCCTTGGTAAACTACTAAGAATTTTTGACATATTTAATAAGAGATTGAAGAGATAATCACGTGCCCTGACCAATGGCATTAAAAAGATGTCTATGGAGATTCTCAGTCTCAGTCACAATTGTTCCAAAGGTACTTTTCCTAAAAGGCAACTAGCATGCTATTTACCTAGCTAATTGCTGAACCTTTCTTACAATTATGGAAATTTTCCATTCTTCTTCAATTTTGTTTAAATTACAATAGATAAATTAAAATCAAATAGAAAACCTACGGGAAAATTCAGAAAACTCACTAAATGGTATGAGGTACAACAAATCAGAGTGCAGGGTTTTTTTCAGTATAAAGATAATGCTACTTTTATTATTCCTGCTGTTTTAATGTTCATTTAATGCCTCTGTAAACTTAGTAAAGCATAGTTACTCCTGAGGGGTTACATCAGATTAATGATTGTGTACTAATTGTGTAATTTTACAGACTGAGTTATTGTGGAATTCCTTAATTTTTTTCTTAAGCAATATATTAAATATGTTTTGGGTGCAAGCTTAAAAATAAACAAAACTTTTGTTAAATAACCCAAATTATCTTCTTTGCCATGTAGTCTACAGCATATGCAAAACAACAATCTTCCCTATCTGGAGAGGTGAATGAAAATTGTAACTACATAAGGTAATATTGTGATTGAGAGCAATCCTAGGCTTACATAGGACAATGCAATCTTTGTTATAAAAAGGAATTTGGTGGAGGGGAGGGACAGGTGGTCTGCTTCAGCTATTAGACAATGCAACATTTTGGTAATAAAAATGAAAATTATTTTTTAAATCTGTGGTTTAAGATTTTTAAATAATTTGTTTGAATTTTATGCTGCTTGACATAAACCATAGAGGTTTTTGGAAGAGGAAATAAAGCATAGTCATTTTTTGCCCTGTAGTAGAAAAATTCAGTGCTGAACATTCTGTTTCAACAAAATTATTACAGAACTGCCTTCCTGAACCACAACGTAATATTTTCTCTTTATGCAGACAAATTTCATCATTGCCTTTTGAATGGTACAAAAATTGAGAACTCTTACTATTTTCTTGCAGTTATTCTTTATTCGATCCATTCTACCAAATACTAGGTTACGTATTATCCCATTCTTCAACACATTGTAAAAATATTCCTAAATATCTTAATAAGTATCTCCTTTCATATAAACTGGTCGTAGAACGCACTTGTTCCCTACTACAAGGAAAAAAATAACAAAATGGGCAATTTAACACTCCCTTCGGTAAGCCATTTAACTGAAGATTCCCCCCAGTAAGCTCCCCAAGCACAAATGAAACAGAATTTCCACATGAATTATGTCAGAAATTTAGAGTACTATTCCCTTTAAAACAAATATTCTCCGATAGCCTGGTATATTGCAAAGAATCAGTTCACATATCTGAACACAATTGTTTCATTCCAGCCGTTTGGACAGAATAAAAATACAGCTTCCTGCATATTAAAAAGGTCACATAATAGGCACAGATAATTGTTTGTCTTTGTCAGCTTTAAGACCCCATTTGACAGTATCATTTGTAAACTTCTCATCTGAATGTCTGGAGACCCATCAAACAGCCTTTGCGCCTGCTGGCTTCAGATTCATAGAGGCCTATTATAATCAGGATTTATTTTTAAAGCCCTCCTTTGACAATGGCTGATTTCAGAACAATGCCCATGAAAAGCTTAAAAAATAATGGAACAGAGCATAGTCTTTTTCTCTTACCCGCAATGCAACATAATTTAATTCTGCTCTAAGGATCCTGACAGCATCCTTTCTTCGCTGGTATGTCTGCAAAGGCAATGATGTCATGTAGAGGAAGCAGCTAGTCACATGACCACATGCCACATTAGAGAACTGCTAGAGAGGCAGGCAGACAGGCAAGAACTGAGCTCCTTCAGGACTAAGCAAATGCTCTTACATCTTCAGAGCTGGCTGCAAAGAATGGGGAAGGAAGTAAGGAAGGGAGGGAGGGAAGGAAGGAAGGAAGGAAGGAAGGAAGGAAGGAAGGAAGGAAGGGCTTTCAATTAAAAAACATTCCTAACCAGAACAATTAAATTTTTATTGCTTAAAATAATAGAACAGTGGCTATGAAACTAAGAGATACTGTGAGAGGATTGATTCATGACCCTCCAGGAACAAATGCAAAAAAGAGAAACAAAGGCTATTTGTATTTTCCTGAGATTTTATAGAACCACAAAATCATAGGGCTTGAAGGAACCCTGGCGGTTTTCTGGTCTAACCTCCTGCCCAAGGCAAGAGTCCTTACACCAAATGGTTGTCCAATCTTTTCTTGAAAATCTCCATCAATGGAGAACCCATAACTCTGAAAGACAAACTGTTCCATTGATTAACTGTTCTCACTGTCAGGAAATTTGTCCTTATTTCCATGTTGGATCTCCCTCTTGTGAGCTTCCACCCATTGCTTCTTGTCATGCCCTCAGATATTATGGAGAATAAATTGACCCATCCTTCCCTGTGACAGCCTTCAAGTACTAGACAACTGCTATTACTTCTCCCCTAAGACATTTTTTCATTAGGCTAAATGTACCAGTTATTGTAGCCATTCAGCTCACAATTTGGCCTCCAGAGCCCTTTTCATCTTGGTTGCTCTTCTCTGTACTCTTTCTAGGGCCTCAGCATCTTTTTGGTGTCATGGTGACCAGAACTAGACACAGTATTTCAAGGTGGCCTCACTAATTCAGTATGGAGTAGTGCTATCGCTTCCTGTGACTTAGATGCTATCCCTCTGTTGATGCAGCTTAGGGCTGTGTTGGCTTTTTTGGTGACTGCAGCATATTGCTCATGTTTAAGTGACAGTTCACCAGGACATCTAGACCCCTCACAGACATTACATTGAGCCAGGTACTACCTATCCTGTATTTGTTCATTTGGTTTTTCCTGTCTAATTACAGGATCTTATTTTTTTTCACCACTGAACAGCCTTTAACTGTTGGATAGAGCCCAGTGCTCTTCTGTCGACTCAAAATCCTTTTGAATCTTGAGTTTATCTTTCAAAATGTTGGCAATTCCCTCCAGCTTGGTGCCATCCACAAATTTGAGGAGCATCCGTTCAATCCCCTCATAGGACATCTATGAAGACTTTGAAGAGCACTGGGCCAAGACAGAACTTTGAGGTACTCCATTGCATACTTCCTCCCTACAGGTAGATGTAGTTGAGGTCCATTGAGGACTACACACTCAATGTGTAGTGTAGTTGGTCAGGTAAATCCATTTGGTGCCGATACTGTCTATCCCACAATGTTCTATCTTCCCAAGAAGTAGGCTGTGGTCTTCTTTATCTTACTGAAGTGTAAGTATACTATTTCCTCAGTATTTCCTTGGTCCATTAACAAACTTAAGCTGGCTTCTAGAGATCACCTTGTTCATATCTAAGTGCTGACAAATCTGCTGCTTGATTAGCTTTTGCAGGATTTTTCTAGTTATTGATGTTTTATATTTAAGAAGATGGTTGTAATACCTTAACAACTGGCTTACATAATTTTTTTCCTGGACTACTAAAACAACAACCACATGGGCTATTATGTATTTGGAAATGGCAAAATTTTCACCACTGGGACTGCACATACACGTGCAAAATGTGCAGAACATTTGCAACAGCAGCCTTAGGAATGAAGGCAAATGTTGCAGGATCCAATCTGAGTCACTCATCGGGACCAAAAATTTATTCTTCCCAAGTTTTCAGGCTCGTGCTGGATCCCATCCATGGAGAAAGAAAAATTCTCTGAGAATGAGCTCTAGCACGAGTCTGAAAGCTTGGAAGAATAAATCTTCCATTCTTTGTGACCAACTGAGATTGGATCCTGCAATAGCAGCTTTAGTTTATGAGGTCCATGGAAAACTGATGTGGTATTTGATATTTTCCCCCCTAGGATATTGTAACCAGTGAAATAACCATAAAAGTACTTACCATAATTTATAAATGAAAGCAAACAGCAAAAGTTAAATTATGTTCTTCATCAAATAACTTTATGATAAATACTTCATATTTGTGTAAGTTTGGAAGGATTCTCAAGTGGACAACCTATTCCTACAGCCACCATCAGATGTTTAGCCTAGACATCTGCAGATATTTTGAGCAATTATTTTTACCACAACCAAGCTGAAATATGTAAATGTAGGTAAGCAAAAGCATGACTCAGGGTATAAAAGGAGAACATTGGATGCACCTCTCAAGTGCCAAATTAGTCAAAGTGTAGCTCAGCATTGCTCAGGACCAAGTTTCATGTATTAGTGAGAATTGTCCCTTTGTTTTCTTTATATTTTTATCTTGTATTTCAGGAACTGGCAACCTAATATCCTAAGCATAAGATTAGGCTCACAGTCATTGTACTACAAACTTCTGGAGAGCACGATTTGATTATCTCTGCATAGAAAGCAAATATAGATGTCCAAAAGTTGTTAACCAAGTTATTTTTTCTACATGGAGTGCCAAGAGGCTTTTTCAACACCTAGGGGTGAGGAGCACCACTACCTGCATTCCTGAAGCACCAGCAATCATATCCAACCACACATTTGCAGATCTATTCCATAATTCTATCATTCTGGGAGATTTGGAGAATATTTTCAAATGGATTCAACTTAAAATGCAAAAGCAAGAGCTGAAAAAGCTTCTTGGATGAGAAGTTAAACATCTTCAAAGAAAAAACAGGAAGTCCAATTGCCTCTTGAAAAAGCACCTTTGGGACAATGATGATCTGGATGACTAAGAATCTCCAGACCTTTAAAATGCAAATAACCCCTTCCCCCCCAAACCCTTGATGCATAAATGAAAATTGGTAATTTTCATTTTAAAAAATGGTAATTTTTTTATTACCATTGACCTTCACATGTTGAATCTTCTGATAGTTTTAAAGGTTATATGTGTTTTTGTGGATTGCCAGCCCTTTTGAAAAATTAAATAATTTGCATACATTTTAAAATAATTTCTAGATGGTTGTCTGTCTACTTACAAAGGATTCATGCCTGAACTCTGATGTTATTCCAGATAATCTGGTTCATCTATGGCACTGTGTAATTGATCCCTCACTCTCAAGTTTTTGTTACCGAAGAACAGTTGGATAATTCTTTGGATCCAGAGGGCTATTGAAGGAATCCAACAGCTTTCTTCAAGGCTTCCAGCCATAACCTGTTTTACAAGGAACTGTTATCAATCTTCCAGATCCACAGAGTAACTCCCCTTCATTATACCAAAAAGCCATGAAGGACAAAGGTCTAGACTACAGATTGCAGAGGTCATCCTGTAAGTACTGTATCCACTTTCTCAGAAGTTACAGGGAGAAAAAAAGACCACATAACTTGGAAGCGATTGTCCCAATTACTACTATAGATCCTGCCCAAGTGGAGTCAAGACTCAAGTGAAACAGGACTTTATTAGTGATAACCAGCAGTAACTGTTCTTAGCAGCCGGGGGAAGCTCTTGGAGCTGCTCCCTTCCAGAAAAAAAGTTGTGATTCTAAAAAGTGCTCCAAGATGACAGACCAACATTGCCACCTTCCTCAGTCAGGTTTTGGTAATGCACTCCTGGTAGCCTGTTCATCACCAGATCATGAATGGGCATAGCTTCGTTACAGATACTGTATTTACTAGCAACCCTTTGAGGCCAATCAAATTACACGTCCCAGGACAGGGCTACTAACTTGTGAGAAACAAACACTAAATTCATCCCAATCACAATTCATCCCAAACACCCAATACATTCTAATCCTACATTAAAGATAGTCCTTGATTTATAACCATAATTCAGACCAGTATTTCCATTGCTAAACAAGACTGATCTTAAGTGGGTCTTGCCCAATTTTACAACTTTTTTTTGCCATAGTGGTTAAGCAAATCACTGCAGTTGTTAAGTGAATTATGCGGTTGTTAATCAACTCTGACTTTTTCCATTGATTTTGCTTGTTGGAAACCAGTTGGGAAAGTCACAAATAGCAATCATATGATTTCAGGTTGCTGCAACCATCATAACCATCATTGCCAGTTGACAAATACCTGGATTTTAATCATGTGACCATGAGGATGCTATAATAACCACAAATTCCTTCATCCCTACCTATACTTACCAATCAATTAAGAAATCCATAAATGGCTTTCATAAAGCAGAATGGCTTTCATAAAAATGGACATGAAAGCATTATGCAGAAAGTATTTTATAAGTAATGTAACAACCATATATATGTATGTATGTATTGTATACATTAGTCATTGTCACAAAATGTAATGTACACTTTGGAATAAAAACTATAAAATTCTAATGTAGCTAATCCAAAACAAATAAAAGCCGTTATAAGATCACTTGTTTTGCAATTTGCAAACTCATAATAGCTGTATAAACATAAGCTAACATTATGCTAGTTAACTGTAAAATAAATGCACAACCTGAAGACTTTATAGCAAGTATATTTTTTATTAATTTCATAGAATACTTTTCAAATACAAATGACAATCATTCAGAAACAATGACAACATTAAGGAATGAATACTGTGGAGGATAACATACTGTAATAATATTAATGTGGGCAGTCATGTTCTTATTCCCTCCTAAACAAATACTGAATGTATACTACATAGTCACTACAACTATTATCCACTAATATCTTTCTATTTGGGACCCCAAACACATTTTTTGTCCAAGTACATAACAGCTGAAGCTGATCATATTTGGACCTAACAGATGACAAAATATTTATACTAACTGCTTTTTATCATAAACAATTTGTACGACACAGGTGACAAGGCAGTGCTTCATATCAGAAGTAATTTTTTTTTTCTTTCAGATTGGGCAAAAAAAACAAAAAAACCCACACCCTTTCTCAGCTATGTTTCCCAAATGGATTAGAGCAGGGGTCCCCAACCCTTAGTCCACAGCCCAGAGTCAGGCCGCGGAACTGGTGGGCGAGCACGTGCGCACATGCATACAAAGCTGTACTTGTGAAAGTGGCACGTGTGTGTGTGCAAAACCATCCCATCCCCCCACCCCTCCATCGCTGCTTCCACCAGTCCATCGAGCTGGAAAGGTTGTGGACTGCTGCATTAGAGACCAAATATATTGAATTATGCAGCAATCCATGATAGTGGCTAATATATAAAACAATGTTTAATTTTTTTAACATTTTAAGCATTTGATCACCTTTTTTTTCATTATCCATCTAACCCAGTTCCACCCATTTATTCCTGTATCTTTCTGAGATAAAAATTTAAAAACACTTTTGTAATCTACTATCACACCCATAAGAATTTATTAGAAGACAATGGCAAATTTTATCATTTAATCATGCCAACCAATGGGAAAATATATAGCATCCATCATGAATTATTTGATTTCATGTAAGTTCTTGTTAATTTAATGGGTTTATGTTGTCATAATATGCTTACAGACATCATATGAAGCAGTGAATTTTCAGCAGTGCTGAACTCTCTTTAATCTGGATTTTAAAAATTGCCCAATGTAGGATTTATAACACTGCTACCATCTCAAAGCCCAGCTCTAGAGAATACAATTTAATGGTTACCGTTTAATTATTTTAACATGAAACACAATTTCAGATTTGACAGAAACTGTTGGTTTATTGAGGTTAAAGTTTCTTTGTTATCTGGCTTCTTATAGATGATGAGATCAAGGGAGGGGTCAAATGTGTCATCAATCTGTGTCCCTCATGCCCACAAGATATCTAAGTCCACTCCACCTTGAATTCCTCTGACTCTTATCTACCACCATTTACTTTGACCATTAGTAGTTCAGATTCTTGTAGAGAAACACAAATAAACTAAGCATACAATAAATCTATATTCATTTGAACTGCCTGGACTCCTGATTTCCTGTGCTTAACGTTTCTTTACATCGTTGTTAGATTTTTAACCAAAACCAATTTTTATTTTATTTTATAATATCCTATGTTAAAATTGCATTTCTTATTAACACCCCCAAGTATATTTTATATTATATAAGAGCATAATTATTTGGATAACTGAAGCTGAATATAACAACATAATAAACAACATTGCATACATTGCAAGACATAAAAGTGGCTTTCTCAGGAATTTAAGGTGACAGACCCTTAACTGTAAAAATTTATGAGCAAAAACCCTAAAAGGATTTGTTATCTCCAAAGCAATGACATTTAACTGAATAATATATTGTTTTCAAACATAATATTGAACTATTTTAGCTCATATTTTAAAATCTTTAACGTTGAGCCAAAATCTTACCACTGAATAGCTAAACTCATTATTAGCACCGGGAAGGAAAAGTATTTGAGATGTCCCAAGAAACATAAGGGCAGAGGAAGTTGCCACTTTATAAAATTGGCATAATTTTCATAAAGAAAAATAAACTATAATAATGAATATGTAAAGCAATGAATCAAGAAAAAAGGCCATTTGAGAATTTGACACTAAAACAAGTAACAAATATACTATCAAATATAGTATTATCATGACATGAGCATTTTAGTGGAATATTTTGTGGCATATTAATTCTAGGAATAAGCCCATGTAGTACTTAAATTTTGCACAGATATGGAATTTTGATGCAACTTTAATTAAGATAAACAAGTCTTTTCACTAAAAAGATGGGGAAATCTGAATGTATAAAAGTGACATCTGGTTTAGAACTAAAAAAAATATTTTGGATTTGGATTTTTTATTGTATATAATAATGTTAGGATAAATCACTCTCAAAATTCATTAACACTTTTCCTGAGATGCATTAATTCAATAATCTATATGTGACAACCTCCTCAGACATGTTATATCTAGACAGAACATGGCTTTTGGCTGTATTGGTTAAATATTATAGGATCTAATCTAATAAAATCTAGAGTTCGAAAGACAGATGCCTTCCTTTTGTGCATACTTGGATTCAGCATAAATTTGAGCTTTTTTTGTGAAATAATGAAATTTGCAATGCAAGTCTTAAAAGGAAATGTATGGAAATCACAGTCCTATGATATTTGAAGTTTTTCCTAAATGAGTTCCAGACTAATTTCCATGACAGTGAAACTGTCCACATTTTACATTATTCGCATAGTTCACAGAGAAATATTTTCCTAAAACAACAACTAAAGATCTGTCACCTTCTTCCTTCCCTCGTTAAACTAAAAAACTAGTTAAAATAACAAGATACACCTGACAAATAAAATAAGAACAATCTACTAGTGCACAATAAGAACATGCAGTCACACTCTGCAATGTTTCAGTAACATTTTCAATTTTTGGAAAAAAAAAAACATAGCAAATGACATATAGCTAGAGACAGTGCCCAAAATACATTACATTGTATTATGCAATATAAATCAGTAAAGCTGATTTAAAAAGTAACAAATTTAGAGTTTTCAGTTCAGCTATCAGAAACAAAACCAGCTCAATGTTTCCATTCTACTGTATGACAAACACCAAGTAACAAAATTTATGTCATTTAAAATACATCTTAAAGTAAATATTTTCCTTCAAGGAAAACACATTACTATAAATAAATTACAATACAGTGAATTTTCCTGAACTCACTTTGTTTCTGCTTTCCAGCCCTTAAAATAAAATAAAACAGCAAAAAAAGAAGAAAACCACCCCTTACAATTTCTGACATGATAGTCTTTTTTAATATAAAATAAGTTGTTTTCAGAGAAATCAGTTTCACAACAAGGAAAACCCAAGCCTTGCTGCAGTCACTATTAAAAAATATATGTGTATAAGTGTATCTACTTGTGTGTGAGGTGTGTGTGTGTCTGTGTGTGTACATACATATATATATATATATATATATATGGATCTTTGGTTATTTGGGTTTTCTCCCGTGTAAGATTGGAAGTATCTAGGCAACGTTTCGATGAAGTCTCATTCATCATCTTTAGGCTTGTGTCTTCGGCTTTGTGCTTCTCAGAGTAATGTGAGCTTGCAGCTGCTTCTTTCTTTTAACTGCTAGTGGGGGTGGGACTTGATTGGGTGGGGGCTTGGCTGTGTTCTGATTGGTTGGGGGTTTGGCCGTGTTCTGATTGGCTGGAGGTGTATTCTATTCAGGTGGGGGCTTGGTTGTGCTCAGGTTAGTCTTAGTTGCTGGGGGATTTGAGCTGGTGAGCTGTGATCCTGCTGTTTGGCTTCTTGTTAGTGCCGCATCTTCATGGTGGGTGTCAGTTCGCTTCATGTATGGCTCAGAGGGGTTTGAAGCAGGTAGTGATGCAGCTGCAGTGCGGCTTCTGGTCCGTGGTCGTGTCTCATCTTCTGTGTGGGTGTGAGTCTGCTTTCTACATGGAAGTGTGGTGGTAGCATCTTGTGTGGCCCTCGTGGGTGTGGGTCTGGTGTCATTCTTCATGTTAGGTACTCGTCTGTTCATGAGGGTGGGTTTCCAAATGGCTGGTAGGCGGGAGGTGTCATCTCGTTTATTCATGCTGTGTGGCCGTTTTTCTATCTCTATGGCTTCTCTGATTATTCTGTTGTTGGAAGTGTTCGGTTTTGGCAATAGTTCTGGTGTTTTTAAAATCAATCTCATGTCCTGTGGCTTTGAGGTGTTGGACCAGGGAAGAGGTCGGTTCTTCTTTTTTGATTGAGTTCTTATGTTCTTCAATGCGTGCACTTATTCTTCTGTTAGTTTGTCCGATGTATGTGGTGGGGCAGGCGGTGCAAGGGATTTCGTATACTCCTTGGTTTTCTAACTCGATTTTGTCTTTAGGGTTTCTTAGGATGGTGGATATTTTTCTGTTTGTGCAGAATGCTGTTTTAATGTTGTGTTTTTGGAGGATCTTGCTGATTTTGTCTGTAGTGCCTTTTATATATGGGAGGAGGGCTTTGCCGTTCTCTTGTTCTCTGTCTTCTCTGTCAAACCCCCAACCAATGAGAACACAACCCCCCCCAAATCAGAACACAGCCAAGCCCCCACCCAATCAAGTCACACCCCCACTAGCAGTTAAAAGGAAGAAGCAGCTGCAAGCTCACATTACTCTGAGAAGCACAGAGCCGAAGACACAAGCCTGAAGATGATGAATGAGACTTCATCGAAATGTTGCCTAGATACTTCCAATCTTACACGGGAGAAAACCCGAATAACCAAAGAACCACATACAAGTACCCGCGAGAACCTCAAAAAAACAAATATATATATATGTTTTTTAAAGTTTTCGCATATATATATATATGGTTTTTTTAAAGTTTTTGTTTTTAAGCTTTACATGTATGGTATTCAGCTTTGTTCGGGTATTTTCCCATGTCATTATAGTTGTGCTTTTAAAGTTGTAGCAACGTTTCGGCAGAATCTCATCTGCCATCATCAGGCTTCTGTATTGTGTTCATCATTTAGTTTAAACACAAACGGCTATGAAAGTCTGACTCACAGACAAACACAATACAAAAGCCTGATGATGGCAGATGAGATTCTGCCGAAATGTTGCTACAACTTTAAAAGCACAACTATAATGACGTGGGAAAATACCTGAACAAAGCTGAATACTATATATATATATATATATATATATATATATATATATATATATATATATATATATATATATATATATATATATATATCACACACACACACAGTATATATGTATACCTTTTAAATTTTTTTACAAAATGTGTATATTAATACTCTTTGCATATTTTTAAAAAATAAACTTAAGTAGTTCAATAACTTCATTTTAAAACAAGAAAAGGCAGATAAATACTTCATTATACATCATCAGCTGGCAGAGGTGGGACGTTGATCCTCGGCCTTGTAAAGAATGCCATCTTCTCCCTTCACATGTGGGAAAAATATTGTACAATTATTTCATAGTTTAACCCATTTAACAAATAAACAAGCACAATATTACTTCATTCACCCGAAACCAACTCCTAAAGTAGCAACATAAGACTAGAAAAATTTATAAACAGGTGTTTGGATGTCCTCAATCATCCCCATATTTGCATAGTCCCACTGGATGCTATCTTAATTACCTTAGAAACTGCACCAAATGTATTTGCATAATAAAGCATAATCTATGAGACCTCCACAAATTCAGACAAGATGAAAAAATTAAATCAGATTTCAAATCCTCAAATCCCCTCTCTACATTTATTTTTTATGGTTTATCTTTATCTGGGTGTGTGTACAAATATATGCATGTATGAAAACCAGGAGATTTAGTATAGAACTAAGAGCAGGAATGGCCTGATATTACATTTCCCCTCCTTGGGTGACTCAGGATCATGCAGTTAATCAGTTAGCCTGAGCCTAAAGTATCTGATTGTATTGTTACAGAAAAAAATATCATGTAACATAGAACATAAATATAGAAAGTTTGTGTGTGCGCATATGTATACATTCTTTGTTTATATAAAAATATCATTAGCCAAATATGTACTTCAAAAATTTTAGATTCATTAGTACTTACAGACATGGATTTGATTTTACATAACCTATCTGCTTATATCTAAAAGCAGATGCATAGCAGGTCAAATGTGAAAGTGTACCATGTCTGATAAAAGAGTTGTATTCTAAAAGTTTAAGACAATTAAGGAAAAGCCTGTAATTTTTCTCAAGCCTAGTGATCAATCAAGTGGTAACTCATATTTCGGTTTTATCACTTCAGACTATAAATGAAAAATCTTTTAACTGTTCATTTTCACTTTTTATTCCATGAAGTCTATGATCAGAAAGAAAGAAATAGTACGTGTAGGAGAAATAAAATGTATGCTCTTTTAAATTATGACATTAACTATCAGCTTAAATAGTTTCAAAATATTTTAAACCATTCTTAATAGTTTACCGGAAAGTCTGCACCTGAAGAGGTTCCTTTTGATTTTGACCACGCAGTCGGTATATTTCTTTGGAAGCCTTTTTAAGCAATTTTTCAGCTGCTTGTTGTTGACGATTCTCAAATTTTGTTTGCTTTGTCTAAGGAAGCAATTAATTCCTTAATTTATTTCTTTTATTTTTTTTGAACAAATTTTATTGATTTTTTAAAGACAAACAAAACATAGGACATAAAAGCATAAAACCTCCTTTCTAAAAAATTACTTATAAGTTTTAACAAGGCAAATAAAACATTATTTTTTAAGGCGTAGTTCCACATTATCACATTTCCATTTAAGCACATATATATCTTTTCCAAATTTCTCATTATTTCTCCCTTCACTTTTATTCAATTATATTTCTTTCTATCAAGGTTTTATTAATTCTCAATCAAATATAAACATTTATACAGCATAGTTCCAAATTATCACATTTCCATTTAAACACCTATATATCTTTTCCGAATTTCTCATTGTTTCTCCCTTCACTTTTATTCAATTATATTTCTTTCTATCAAGGTTTTATTAATTCTCAATCAAACATAAGCACACAAAATACAGAACATAAAACAAGACATAAAAACATAAAACCTCCTTAATTATCATTTGTACATGTCTTTTCCAAATTTTTCATTGTTTCTCCCTTTAGTTTTATTCCACCAAGGTTTTATTAATTCTCAATCAAACAAAGCTAACCAAAACACAAAACATAAAACTTCTTTTGAAAAGTGGCTTAGCCCTGGGTTACATCTTTTTTTACAGACCTAAATCAAATTCATGCTTACCTTATATACCATTCTTATCTTATTTACCATTCTATATTTTCTATATAACTTCTCCCTTCTTTTCACTCTCTTAATTATATTTTATTTATTTCATCTTATTTTAAAATCATTATATTTGTATCTTTTGTCTGTTCTTTTCCAATTATCTATTTATCACTTTTCTTTAACAGAAAATTTCCCCTGTAATCACTTTTAAAGTATAACGCCTTTCTATCTTTCCCCTAAATTAACACTTAAAATAATACATAATTTCCATTCTGATTCTGCTTAGTACTTTCTACGTTGCATTTTAAAATAAAAGAATAATAAATTTATAGTATAGTTAAATATATAATTTCCATTCTAATTCTAACTCTACTTAATACATTATTTTAAAATAAGAAAATGAAATAGTAAATTTATAATAACTTTAAGACAATAACAGATTAAACTAAAACTAAACATTATCATTTTACACATTCTCTTTGATATTTTATTGAATATTGAGATCTATCATTAAACATTTTAATATTTTAATATTTTGTTATATCTTATAATATTCCAATGGACTATTTCAAATGCAAATACAAATACAAATGAACAGTTGTTTGTGACAACTCCCAAACCACTCCTATTTATTTCCCAGCCAGGGAGGGCTGTGTCTGCCTCTCCCTGAGAGCCACCTTACTGCTTTCCTTTGCTCAACTCTCTTTTCCTCTCTGTGCATAGGCACATCTGGGATGGGACCCATCTGTTCCTCCCCCTCATTCAACTCAGGCCCCGAAGACAGCTGCCTCTCCACCTGGGGGAGGATGGAAGGCCCTGGCTCTGCCTCTGATGCTGTTTCCTTATCAGAGCCTTCCAAAGGATCTGAAGCTGGCCCAGGTTCTCCCACCTCCTCCTTCTCATCTGACTCGGCAGCTATCTCTGCTGGCAGCCGACAGGCCACAAGAATATTGCAAAACAAGATGCATGTAACCATCGGACTGATTGAGGAAGGATCATGCTTGGTGTACTAGCTGTTAAGTTACACATATGCCATTTGAAGCACAAATGCCATATGCAAATTCAATGACAAATGGCGGTTCCTGGAAAATTCCCAAACTGTAAACTATACTTTCCAGGAAATGCCACCTCATCCAAAACAAGCCTCACGTCAAACCTCAAGTTAAGCTTTTGCCTACCAATAATGCCTCCAATATTTTCTAGATTTATTTACTTATTTAGAGAATTTGATTGTCCACTCATTCTCAGTGACTCTTACAAAAAATAAAAACCCAGTGTACAAACTATAAAAATAACAATGCCCCTTTTTTATTTTCTAGACTCAGCTTGAAAAAAGTCAAGATTAATTATATAAATTAATTATATATATATATATATATTTAGTGGGTTATACCTTTCAATAATTAGTAATTTTTTTCCTATTTCAAAAATGGAGTGATTTTTTTTTTTTGGTGTCCTAAGCCTATATCTTTAAGGAAGTAATAGCTGGAAGAAGGGGTGCTATTCAAAATGATAGCTATCACCTACTGGTTATCTGAGGTATTGCCTATCTTTGACTGTTTCTGCCCAGTCAAGATGTTTAACAAATCCTTGAAAACATGCATTTTTACCTATGCCTAGTGATAAGATAGGTGTCAATAGCATTTTATTGATGAGAGGGAAATGGAGGTTTTTTGGTTAATCCTTCTTTTTAACTGCTCTTACTATTTTTAATGTGGCATACCGCTCAGAGTCTTATATAGTTGGATGGACTTTTAAATTCAATAATTAATTAATAAATAAATAAATAAATAAATAAATAAATAAATAAATAAATAAGCAAGCAAGCAAGCAAGCAAGCAAGCAAGCAAGCAAGCAAGCAAGCAAGCAAGCACTAACTTGGCTTAAAATGATATTCAGCAATTTCTCTAACAGAGCCAGTCCTAAATCAACTTTTCCAAATTGGTTCCTATGGGCCTAAACTCCTATTAGATCAATGGTGGGTTTCAAATAATTCCATAACCAGTTCGCCAAAAATGTAAGTGTGGTGTGTATGCACGCACGACTTCCACGCATGTGTGCACAGAGGGCTTCTGTGCATGCGCACATGCACGGTTTCTGCACATGTGTGGTTTCCGCTATGTGGCAAGACTCGACCGAATAGCCTTTCGGGGCCTGCTCCCCTCCATCTCTGCTCTCCGAGGCAGCGGCTACTTCTCTCCACACTGCTGGGAGAGTATCTTTTGAAGTTTAGCAACTGTGAGCTGTCACTTTCCTCCAAGTCCCATCCAGAAAGCGCTGTGGCACAGAGAAGCAGAGAAGCCATGTTGAATGCTGTTTCTCTCAGCTGCAGTGCTTTCCAGATGGGACTTAGATGAAAGCAGCAGCTCACAGCTGCTAAACTGCACAAGATGCTCTCTCAGCAAGGGCAGCAGTGGAGAGAAGCAGCTGCCAACCCCGAGAGCACATACAAGTATTTCCACGAGTGACCAAGGCTCGACAAGGGACAGAAGCAGATGCAAGATCTGTGCTGCAGCACTTTCTCGACAGGACTTCTTACAGATAAGAAGAACTGTCTGGTCCATTCCCAAGCTGCTTCTGCCCCCTGTGCCCATGCCATCACCCACCATGGCTCTTTGGCCTAGCGCAGCAGCCACAGGCCGAGGGGCTGTAGTTTGAGGCTGGGGGGGCGGAGGCCTGGGGCAAGGCCAGAGTGGGGAAATGGTGCTTTCCCCGACCCAGCCGAGATGAACAGCAAGCGGGCAGAGGCTCTGGACCAAGGCTGGAGCTGGGGAATGGAGCATCCCTGGGCCCCGACCCGAGGAGAAGGGTGATCAGGAGGCATGCTTACTTTTGGTGAACAGAACAGGCGAGGTGCAGAGCAGAGATTAGCCAGGCCGTATGGCGAAGGCAAGATATATAGGGCAGAGTGGGGCGGGTGAGGCCAGCCACTGATGCTATTTTCCTACTGATCCTATGAGAGCGCGCTTTGTGCAGCGCAACAGTCAAAAACTTCCCTCTGTGTCAGCACTAGTGAGGTGAGCTGGGTTTGTTTTAGCTCAGCTGAGGCATGGCAATCCGCTCTTCCACGTGAATCAGCTGATCCAAAAAACAAGCGAATATAAGACAGGAAAAGGGGGGCAGGTGGTGGGGCCAGCCAGAGGTGGTATTAGCCAGTTCTCCAAACTGATCAAAATTTCCGCTACTGGATGCCAAAACCAGTCCGAACCAGCTAAATACCACATCGGTATTAGACTATATATGGAAAATTCAATGTCTCAGTCTTTTTTTTTTTTTTGGCCAGCAGATCTGTTACAATTAAAATTACACTCATTGTTAAATCTATATTTAAGATATGAAAATGAATGAAACTGCTAGTAAAAAATTCCTCCTCCCACAAAACAGCGCAACACAAATTCAGCTATCCTATAATCATTTTGATATAAATCTCTATTTAGGATTTTAGGATATAAATCTGAAATGTATACATTACTAGATGTAAATCCACCCTCTGAAACATAAACACTATCTTATATTATTTGAAAAGAATTATGAATCCAAATAGACTTCTAAATAGCTCCACATAAATTTTTAAAAACCTTTAAACATTAAAAATCTGATAAAAACAGATTTTTATCAGACCACTTCAATGTAAGTGCTCATGTAGTTTGACACTGGGTTTATTTTCTACTTTTTTGTAAGTGCAGAAGTAGTTTTCCACATACTCTAAGGGTGGTTTGTTTTTAAATCCTATTTCTGGAGTGTTCCATATCAGTAGACTTAGCAACAGATATGAATGATTGAGAAAGAGAAGAGAATGCCCTATTTTATATTTTAGGGAATATTTAAATCAACTTCTTCCAGAAGCAAAACATTATTTTTTTATTTTTATTTATTTTATTTGTCAATTGCTTACAAGATAATAGGTATAAGAATAAACATGAGTAAGAATACAAGAAATAGGTACAAATAAATGGGGACAATAGGACAGGGATGGTAGGCATGATTGTGCACTTATGCACACTCCTTACAGACCTCTTAGGAATAGGGTGAGGTCAGTAGTAGATGGTTTAAGGTTAAAGGAGTGTGGGTTACATGATGTAACAACAGAATCAGGTAGTGCATTTCAGGCATTGACCACTCTAAACAATTTAAGACCTGTTTTTCCCGTGCTTGATACAAGAGCATTACTTCAAGCTGTTAAACTATTTATATTTGCTCTTCAATAATTTCTTAAATATTTATAAAAACTAAACATTACAAATCTGATTTTTATATCTCATTGCTGTATGAACAATAAAAACAAGCTGTACTAAATGTTCAGATGATTCCATACCTGCCTTTCTGCTTCCTTCAGCAAATTTCGGAATCGTTCATCACGAATGACCCAGTGAGGCAGATCAGTTTGACCACTAAGCTGGGCATCCTCCAGACGCTGCCGCAATTCTCTTAGAATAGATAATTCCTCATTTAAGTGTCTCTGCCTTGTTCTTGATGCCTGAAGATCCAGCTCCAGGTCTAGGGAAGTCCTTTCCATAAGATCAGCCAAAGATGTTCTACATGAATGCTATAATAATATAAAAATTATGGCAATGCCTCTATCCATCTTAGAAAGAATTATAAGGCTCTAAACTATTTCACAGGTATACAGCTGTTGCACAATGGTGAGCAAAAATAGTAGGAGAAAATTGGTTCAGTTATGTTCAGGCAGAAATTGGTCCACTATAGGTTAAATGGGACAACTTTAAACCACATTTACTCAATTAGGGGCTGGCATATATCCTCTTCACCATGTCTTACATTAAGATTGTTTTCCTTTTCTTCTTACTTTAATTTTGCACTTATATTTGCACTGATATAATCCCAATTAAAACTAACAGGAATTTATCATGAAATTGCTGGGATTAAATTTCAAGAAATGTTGAAGCAGTGGAAGAAAGCTGCTCTTTACTCGGGACAAATGAAAATGTCAGAAAAATTAAAATATGATATTTTACAAATATAAAGTCATTGAATTACTTGTTCATAAAATATGTCTAATATATACAATTGATAAATTAACCCATATAATTTTAAAGTTACTGATACATGTTATTAAACAGATTTTTATTTTTATTTACTGCAAATTGATACACTTTAAGAAATTAAGCATTTTTAATGTTTGCCTTTTAGGAGAAACTGGCAGGTAACAGGTCCGGTTTTAAAAACAGGGTATCTATCTTATAGTAGGAACATATGGAAAATGGAAAAAGAACCACGGTTCAAAGTATACAATATAATGTATCACATGAATTTTCCATTTTATTTTTTTAATCTGAGGTAGTATCTATTGTCAGTTCCAGTTTCTATTTATCCTTATTTTAATTGTTTTGTGCCTTATAAAAACTGAATTTTTAACTATGTCTACCTATTCCTGCTTGATTTCTGATTTGGTATAAGTATTTATTCTTAACTATTTTATGCACTATTTAAAAAAGTGTTAGGAAATATTGATAAAGCATGCACTATTGTTCTTCAATTGTGGTTTTATATAAGACTTGTCTTCCTCAGACTGATGTCCAAGCTAGCTTCTGTATTCCACTAACAAAGCCTTTTTGAATCTTCTTGATACCAATATTAATCAAGACATTATCTAGCTACTGAACATATATTAAAATAATCAAATCAATAAAAAGATGTGGTTATCATCTGGCCTTCTTATAACAATGATGGGTAATTCACATAAAGTAATAAAAAGTCTAGTCAAATATATAATAAAAATGTCAGGCAGTTATCAATAATAAAAGGAGTTACATGAGACAAATAAAACACAGCAACAACTAATGACCTTATTGCAAGCCTTTATTATTAATTATATGAGCATAATTGTAACATTTATCATAAGATCAGACTATTAAATACCTGCTTATAACGCAGCGTACGCCTTTCCAAAGTATTCCGTATAAAAGGTGACTTTCTTTGCAAAGTGGAACTGTCACTATCACTACGATATAGCTGACAGAAAGATGTGAAACACTGATTAAAGTCAGTCTTAATACAATTTAAAGTTTAAAGACAGTAATTTTATTATAGGTATCCATATTAATTTGAATCTGATGAAAATTTCAGTTTTATCATTCTTATATCTCCTTTTATTGATTTACCGATAGCTACAAAAAAAATCATTTTTTTTCCAAAAAAACCCAAATGAAAAATCAATGAGTAATTGAATTGGAAATGGATGCATTTTTGCCCATATCTATATCTTCCCTTATCTGCAGGAACCCCTTTCCGTGATCAGCTGAGGAAAATGACTTCTGTGCTATAAGTGTGGCACAATTTAAGGAATGATATTTTCAGAAGCAGATTCTGCCATAACTTTCCCATGAAAAAATTCATCAGCAAGGTAATGATACATTACAATGCTTGTAATGATAGTGAAAATCCTCAGAAGGAAGAATATAGACATTTGGGCAAAATATAGATAAAATTTACCTGTAATGTAACCTGTCCTATGGATTAATACAATCCATAATACTTGTTAACTAAATTATGTTTCGTGCTTTAGAATAATGTACTTTGTATAAAAAAATCCACTATCTAATATAAAACAATCCAGATTTTGACAAGTCTTTCACCATTCTGATTAGAGCTGATATGAGTTAGAATGCACAAGCATGAAGAGGATAGCAAACTCTAATTACACTGATTTGTTCAAATCTTATCTAGCTATTCCATTACACATATACAGTAAAAAGCCTTTGTAGATAGCTTGACTTTTATTAATTAATGGGAAAAAGTTCCTGAAAATATGTATTCTGCTGATAGATCACATTTTAGAAAGAATTATTTGGCATTCCAAATGACTTTTGCTGTGACATTTTCTACTCACTCTGCAAATATATTGACTTCGTGCACCAGGTGAAAATGTCTGTGAGCGAACAATAGTATTATTACGAACAAATGCAGAACCACGGGAGCGACGGCCTAGTCTGTTTTTATGAGACAAAACCATTTCTTCTGGAAAAAGATCTTCTGTATTAGTCTCCTTGTCCACCTATAGTAACAATCAAAATCTCAATACTTTTATTCACAAAGAAAGCACAAGTATTTTAGGGAAAATTTTAAAGTAATTAGTCCATTACTATACCATACTTATAATAAAAATCAAATTCATAGTGCTTTTTTTAAAAAAAGAAGAAAATAAGCATTCATGATTTAAATAAAAAATCCAAGCCAAGTCCCATAGAGATTCAGGAAAAACTTTACCAGTTATATTTACTTGCCTTTAATGTTGAAGCCAGATTTTTTCCAGAAATACACCGATCTGTTTGAGATGCAAACATGGGAATCTGCAATGATTCACCACAATAGGAGTCCAAGTGATGACTGGATTGCATGCAATTACTACATCCACTATCAACTGATTCTGCTTGCCAGCTTCTGTAGAGGAAATATTTTATATTGTTTTAATGATTATTTGATTTATTTTATGAAATTCAGTAACTAGTGATCTGAATGAGCAATAGGTAACTTAGAGAAAAACAGAACAACCAAACCATTTAAAATCAGCCACCAAGGGATCAGAAATTTTTGTATTTATATGTAAGAGAAAATAAAACGTATATATTGGATAATAAACTAAATCAATCAATTGGAGGCAGACAATATAATCCCTTCCTAGGAAGATATTCAGGTGATGGTCGTCATAATTGAAAAGGTCTTATGTTGTAACCACACCCTTAATATACCTGGCAGAGCAGTTCAGACAGGTTGATTTCTATATTGTATTTTACTGCATCATAATCCTAACAAATATGCAATCTTTGTTATTAGACTCCTCAGGTATGAAATCACAATCAATAGGATGGCTTCTTTATGTTCACAGTAGTAATTACTGCTTACATATGTATTTTTCAGAATGCTGAAAGAATGCTATTTATTCTATGTTTAAAATTTTGTTGAAACGTGCATGAACTCATGTTGGCTCAGAAAAGAATATGGATTTGTGTACTCCTTAAGTTTAGCTCGAAGGCTAAAACATTTTAAGGGTGTTTAAGATACTTAAGATACTTCCTACAATAAAGAGGGGAAATCAAGCTAGGATTAATTGGACAGATTTAGGATTCATGTCAAAATACCAAACATCAGAAATGGAATCAGTTTTTCGACACTAGAGATGGATATACATGGCTGTCCAACTTCTGCAGATTCTTATTGTATGCATTCTTCACAATAAAAAGTACCTCTCTGACACAGCTTCTCCCTGATCCTCTTTTTGCTCCATCTGTTGTATTTCTTCTTCTGTGTACTCCAGTTTTACTCTTTCCTCTGCAAGCTCTCTCTCCACAGCTTCCAGTTGAGCTGTGGTCCTAGCTAAAAGAACAGTCACAGCATCCTAGAGAAGAAAGGACAATTCAAATTGAATTATTCCCATTTTATTTATATGTGAGCTGGAATTAATATTTTCAAAACATAATAACAATGACCAAGTTCATATGTCCCAAAAGGGTCTTAAATTAGCCAATACACAATATATTCTACTTTAGGAAATTCTTATGTAAAGGGTGCCATTTCATATTGAATTCCAAAAAGTATCCCTTTCTGCTGTATTTTTCGTTGTTCTACACAGTTTCCAGAACAAATAGGCTATATTTCCTTAAATTCAGATATCAAACATAGCATGTAGAATGAATCATCCGCTTCAAAATAACCTAAACACGACCAGACAGTTAAAAAAGGATGCATAAACAGAACATACTCACTCTTTTAGCATGACCAGCAGGTCAATGCCAATTAAACAGTTCCACTGATAATAAAGAAGTTTTACCAATGCAGCATTTTATCAATTGCCTCATTTATCTAGCATTTCAGACATATCTTCCTTTAGTATCAAGTATCACATAAACATAGAAACACAAGAAAAATTATAGATGACTATACCATTTTCATTATATTTTTATTTTCAATAGAATGAGAAGCACTTTCTTCACGCTTAGGTTGTTCTTTTTTTTGTTCACAATCTGAACCAATGAAGGTCTGAACAGGATACCAGCAAAGCTGCATCTCACTAGCACTCTCATAGTTAGCTAGGCTGATCTGAGCAATGCCCTGCAAACATATCAATGCAAAATGTGTCAATGTATCATAGAAAACATTTCTATTACAAAACTATTTATTTTAATTAGAAAAACATTAGTTGCAGTATTTAAGGAATACTTGTCACATTCTGTGTAATTAGCCTCATTGCCTACATTTCTCTGCAGATGATATTTCACATCTAATTCTAATAAATTATCTTTGATTTTTTCACTAGTTGGTAGGGATACGTAAAACATTTTCAGTGTAAAATGTTTCCAGCTTTAAAAAAAAATCTATCTTAAGTTTGAAACCTTTGCTTCAACCCTGAAATGGGTTGTTCTGACTATTCTGGAACATTTCATGGAAAGGAATCTCTTACCAATAATTCTTCTTGTTGGTGCTGGCCAAGTGAACAAATGTAAAGTTGCAGTGTTTTGAGTTTTAAGATATTTGATTGTACAGGAATCTGAAAGACTTCATTAAATATTAAAGAAGCCTGGAATTCCAAAGCCTTAGAGCAATATGTGGTTGTGGTGCCTGATTCAACAGATGGTAAGTATATTCTCACGTGTCTGGAAAAAAAGAAAAAACTCCTATATAATAGAAATATCAATAAAATATATAAAATTGGTAAATACATTTTCTTTTTATCTTTTTAAATGGTCATTACAGCGCTGCACTGCAAAGGGCTGTAATTCTCTTGCGTGTACTAAAGCAATAATATTTGAGATAGTCAATATGATACAAATCCTGGCAATTCTGAATGCCTACAAGTAGAACTTGACTTATTTGGACCAGAATTTTTGTTGCTAAGAAATGCAATTGTCACTTGATGTGCATAATTAATCACATATCTTGACATTTCATAGGATTAAAAAGACAGTGTTAGAATAATGACAATCTCAACGTACATTTTACAGCCTTCTTTCATGGCAAAGCCAGTAAAATTCTTCAGCTGCAACACATGGACAAGGAGACATTCACTTCCACTGTCATGCCTGAAAAACAAGGTAACTGTTAACTGCCAGTCTATTCTCAAACATACAAGGCATATAGATTTACAGTAAGGCATATTTTTGTTTGTATATAACTGATATATCATATATTTATTAGCAATCATGATGTTTGTCTGAAACATCTGTGAGAAAAAGGACCTTGACATCTAATAGGTTGTGGGCCATCCACAGTATGTCCAGAGGCAGCTAGTAAAGCCTATACAGGCACGAAATGTTCTGCCACATGTCAGGCGATTAAATAAAAGATTAAATTTCCTATTAAATCATATTGCAATAATGACAGCATTATATTATAATGTAACTTTAAAATAGCAACAATTTAGAATTAGTAACCAATTTAATTTAACATTCCTCTTCTTTTAGCAGAAGCCTCTGATACAGCTAGCAGAACTTATGAGGAATTCTAGTTCATGCTCACAAATTTGGGGAACTGATTAATTTGGCCATTTAAAGACAGTGCGATGAACCATACATTTTGGATGTACTGTTCTGGATTAGGGGGGGATTTTCTTTTAGCCCCATACTCATTTTTCACAAATTAAAGCAGTAATGATGAGGTAGCCCAGAAGATGTACATTCACGACTCACAAGTGTTCCTGAATGTCGTCTGTTTTGGCATATAGTTAGTAATGACCAAGGCATAGAAAAATACTTACAGAAATCCAACCTGCATTTTGGGCTCTTCATTAGTGACACCATCATTATAAAGTGATTCTTCAACATCTTCATTTCTATATAGGAATTAAAAAATAATAATAACTTATCATTACAGTAGTACTCTGTCATTATAAATAATACTAGCTAATACGTACAAAAAAACTCTCCTTCCTCTGCTTTCCATATTATAAGACAAACATTCGTCAAACTCAAATCTTAAAGATACTGTTGAATTCTATGGTATGTAATAAGTTCATAGGTGATTAACCTAATGTCTAACTTTATTTACTGGCAACTACCACATCTGATTGTTTTGCAAAAAATAAAAAAAAAATAGTATGTTGATGCCCAAATAGGCAAGACAAGCATCAAAGGTGATTTTAAACATTGAGGCATGTGCTATTCCCAGTTTTAAAACAGGTACAAGTATCAAAGCTGAAGCTACTTTAACATCCCCAAGGTCCTTTTCAAAGATAAAATTTTCTATTCAAAACTAAGTTGCTTATATTCTATGTACTAATATGTAGTGTTCTGGTCTATTATAACTGAATTTTGTTATAAAATTTTAGTGCTAGAGCACTAAAGCATAGCCAGAGAAAAGTACAAGGATCCAACATTATTAAAATTTCAGTGGATGCAACACAGTGTTTCCTTACCCTCTCATAAAATGGCAGCTATTCTTTTCTTCTTTTAATTCATTTATTTTTCCTGTTTCATTTCTATTCATTTTTAAAACGTAAAAATATTTTAAAGATACATTTCCAAATGCCTCTTAACTACCATTAAAAGAGAAGAGTTCATACTTCTATGTAGTTACAATGCTCAGTAAACTAAAAAAAAATTAAGACCTAGATTTAAAAAACCTACTTTGCTCAGATTTTATTTGCCATTAATCTTATCTAGTAGAAGATAAAAAGATCTTCATCAAGTATTTTTGAGGGGAATTTTAAGGGAATTAAGTATAATTCCATTTTACAAATATTTGTACAACCTGACCTTTTGCTTAAAGCTTCAAACACGCCACTGTCACTAGCCAGTGAATAATTGGACAGACATGCTGAGACTCGCCTGGATCTCCTTTCCAATCTTCTAGTACTATCTTCACGTAAGGTCACAGCTACAACATGGAAAACAGTAAAGATAAGTTACACCGAAAGTTTGTTTATTTATTGGATTTATCCTCTCCTTTTAATTTGTAAAGCATAAATAAAGGTAGCATTCATAATACCCCCTCTTCCTATTTTCTCTTCCATCCAGTTTACTAATACATATTAAATGTGTCATATGTATATTGAAATCTTAACGCACACCGGCCTACCTTAAATTTGCATCTGAATACTTTTAACTGAGTCTTGAGCACATGCTTGCATGACTACCCATACAATTCTCTCCAAATTAAAAAGATAATACATGTTGCTAAAGCAAAACATAAAGAATGTATTTATAAACAATTATAAATTTAACATGAGTATAGTCCACTAGCATGAATATATAGAAGATAATTGGCTGCATTCAGATTATACAAATTATCCAACACTTACTCACAATCCTTTATGATTCTCTTTATGATTGTTAACAGATTAACAGACTGATTAATGCTAAGTGGCCTATGACTTCTCCTTTCACTAACGAGAGAAACAAATATAAAATAACCCATATCTTTGTCTTAGATTTATATTCAAGTTGGCAATGAATGGAAATCAGAGAAAACAGCACAATAGTCATTCAGCCAATGACCAAGAACAAATGACACAAGGACCCTTTAAGCAAGCTACTAATACCAATTATATACGTGCAGCACATTAAGAGAAGCCAACTAATGAAATCAAACACCAAAAGTATGAATTTCATATGCATTTGTTTCAATCAAATTATAATTATATCAAGTGTTTTCTTAAAGCTATCTTTACCTCTACCTGTTTCATTAACGAGATAATAATGTCAATTATAATTTTAAATATTTCCAAGTTGAATGATTTTATTGAAAATCTCATGAAAATAATTATGCCATAAAAATGCAAAGTATTTTTAAGATCAGTAACAAAACAGTAAGCAAACTTTTGATATATTGCACAACGCAAACAAAGAAAATATGTTGTCATTTTATTCTTCAGGATTTAGACTTCCTAGTCTACAGTTTTATTAGTCAAACTCTGTCAGCTTCCCATCTTGGCAAAGCCAGCTAGTGTTACCAGAAATATAGTGATACAGAGCTTATTTCTCTAAAAAATTATATATAATTATGTTATATTATAGCTATAAATTATATATAATTATTTTAGATTTCCAGTGTTTTAAGTGTAAGATTTTGTTTATCTTACTGCAAGAAAGTTTGTAATACAATTTTAGTTTGTTTGCTTGCCATACAAAATCTTTGTTTTTTATTTTCAGTTTTTAAAAATAGGATGCTCTTAACACTTAGAATCAAATTCTATAATTGTGATATTCTGATGTTTATCTATATTGAAGTGTTAAAGATAATAATATTGCTACCTTGTTTCAATTTGGTAACACTGCTGTTGCCAGCAAGTTAAGACATGCTTCCTACTCAAATGACAAAACAGATTTTCAACTGAGGAGTTTGTCATTTTGTGCAGTAACTGTCTTCCCACTTTTAAATATTTTATTGACTCTTAAAAGAAACTTCATTTTAAAAGATTAAGTAATAAAGTCTTCTTTGAAATGATCTTGACTTTGTGTTACAACATTGATTAACTGAGTAAAATTATTCTGTGTTTGGTTTTCAGTTTGCTTTCACAGTTTCCAATCTAGCTTACAGTTTGGGGTTTAACCGATAGTTTTGCTTCAAAGAACCAAGCCTAAATCATTTTAGCTTCTTGCGATCAACTAGCATTGGCTAAATGCTAGCCATCTGATAGGGAATGGTTAGGGAATGGCAGCAAAAGTTTCAAAAGAGAACATAGTTAATATCAAATAAGAGAACATGTAGCTAATATCAAATGATGAAGTAGAAATGCAAGATATTAGAATTCCATATTTTTGTTCAGCTTACACTAGCTAGTAGAAGAACTTAGGTAGAGATTGTATACCTAAATATTTAAGATCCTTAAGCACAACAATTATTAATACCAGCTATTCTAGTTTATTTACATTACTATTAATCCAATATGGCTAGGAAACAATAGTTACTCCTAAGATTTTTTTAATGAAATCATAAAAAATATTTTGGTTTTTAAACATGCAGAACAAAACCTACAAATACACATTAACTTTACAGGCAGAAAGAAAAGAGTAAATCTAGAATCACTTACAGCATTTTTTTCTGTTGTGCCACATGAGGAACAAAATAAAGGAATAATTTAAGTGAAACGTGGAACCAGTATGCCAATCTGACATTTTCATTAACCACCACCACCCAATTAAGCATCCCCTGAAATTCTGCAACTCAGGGGAAAAGTGAATGTTGAAGGTTAGATCAACAGTACTCTCCAAACTTCATTAATGAGAGCTAACACTCTATAGTACAAGAGAAATATTTTTTATCTTTATTCTTTATATATATGTTCTTTATATATCTTTATTCTTTATCGCAAACAAATATTCTACAAATAATAAATGAAACACTTAAACTTTATTGCTTTAATCAAATGTACAGTAACATCTTTATTTTGTGGAAAAGAAGAACCAATTGTTTTCATGGAACCATTTTTGTTAACCTAAGAGTGCAGATTTATGGCATCTTACGTTCAATTCTGCATCCAAAATTGTATTTCTGTCACATTTAAAATATTGTTAAAAAAAGAATATGAATTTGTACTAATAATTATTCTTTCCTTTTACACTCAGCAGAGAAATACAAACAGCATTAGTGAAAGTTTGAATACTCAAGTCTCTATAAATCAAAAACAGATCAAATGAATTATTTCAGAAAATGAGCATATTTCATGGTACTCCAACACTAGATGGCAGCCATTTATACCCTATGCACTACGTTTAAAAGCAACAACAGTGTTGTTCATTTATTTCCCTAACCTTTAAATATGAAAACTAAATATGAAAACAAAATGAGAAAAGGAAAATGGAAATGCCTAAGCAACTCAATCACATGGGTATAAAGCAGAAAAATCTGTAATATATTTAATTTTTTAAAAACGATCCTACACAGACCCATAGCAATTGGCAAATAGCAAATATTTTTTTTAAAAAAATGCTAGCTAATAACATTGAAAAATTAAATTCTATATTATAATGTAGCAAAAATGGTAAAAAATGTACTAAAATACATATTATGGAAATTATTGGTCAGTTTATAGCAGAAGTGGTGTGGGAGTGGTGGAAACTACTTGCGTGATTGTGGTATGTTAAAACCTGAATGAATGAACAAATAAATGTCTTTTTTTAGGTTCAGAACACTGCAAATGAGTTTCAAAGCAGAAATGTTTTATTCATTTCAAATTACCATTAATTTGCCCTATAACTTCAGTAGGACTTAAAGTAGTTTCCCTCATTTTGTTTCAGAAATAGATAGGAAGGAAGTTTAGAATATGAACACAAATTAAAAAGCTAAAATGTGTAACAAGCCAGCAAAACATTTTATTTCCTTCTCTTAAAACTTACTATAATAATTTAATGTTTACTTAACTGAAACACAGACATGCTAACTGTTCACAATTTCATTCAGCCTTTTTTCCTCCAAAGCAAAACATGTACAACTGTATTTTTTTTAGATAAGCTGCTATGTAGGTTGTGACATCCGACCTATATTTATTGTTTTGTTGATATCTGAAATATAAATAGTTAAAAATTAACTTACCACCAGAATTCGAAATATTGAGAATTTGCAGCCCGGCTTCATTTCTTGTGGAATATTCAGTAGCCTTAAATGCCACAATTTCTTGTCCTTTGTCTTCACCTAAAACAGAGCCCTGAGCTCGAAGTACTTCTGAAGCACCTGTGTATGTTACTTCTTCATACCCTTCTGACTTATGAACTAATGGAGAATCCCGAGAAGCTGGTAGGAAGGGAGTGTCCAGGGGAGAACTTGGAGGTGATAGTGAAGAAAGGGATGATCTTGATGACAATGATGCCAAAGACAGAGGAGTATCTAAGGATCTTCGTTGTTTACTGCTAGCTGGAGATCCGACGGATTCATGATACTGTACATCTTTGTTATGAGAATCAACTGAAACTGGATCATATCGCATATGATGACCATATTCAACAGCAATATCAGATTTATCATACTGAGGGAGACCATAGATGTCTGTGAAACTAACTGAACTCAGGGAGCCTCTGCTGGATGCCAATGACCCACGGCTGGATGCCAATGATCCTCGACTGCTTCCAGAAGATATTGTCAAAGAACTGGCAGATAAACTGGAATATAACAGATATATGTAGTAAATGTGCGTTCACAAATGTAGATTCAAAATATGAGTTTTTCCCTCTTCATTAGCTGAAACAATAATCAAGATATACTCCTATATGCAGGCTTTGCAGATAAAAACTCCATCGCTTTCCTTTGTCATTATATTTATTATCAAATTAATAACATCAGGGAAAAATTAAAATCAGAGAATGGAAAATTAATTACAGTGAAGGACTAATGTTTGTTACACTTATAAATAACAGAACCAAGTAACTATAGAAAATGAGTTGAATTATGCATTAAATTAGACAGCCTTGAATTCACACATTTATATCTCCTGTATCTCCTATGTCTTCCATTTTTCATCTGTGACTGAATTTGTGATCTGACCTTTGTCCTTCAGAAAAGAGTTCCAAATTATAATCAGAACAAGTCTGCAATTCTGGACTGAACATGTCTGCATGAAATTGCAAAGTATACTTTTCCTAAATCACACATACATATAGCAAGAACTGCTAAAAGATAAAGATATGTGTGTGTGTGTGTTTTCTTAAGTTTTTGCAGGTATTTATATGTATAGTATTCAGCTTTGTTTGGGTATTTTCCCACGTCATTATAGTTGTGCTTTTAAAGTTGTAGCAACGTTTCGGCAGAATCTCATCTGCCATCATCAGGCTTGTGTATTTTGTTTGTCTGTGAGTCAGGCTTTCACAGCCGTTTCTGTTTTAAATTTGGGGCTAGCCTACTGCTGTATTAGAATGGTTTTTTTCTTCATCCTGATTGGTTAAACACAGACCAAGACTCCCAACCAATCAGGATGAAGAAAAAATCATTCTAACACAGCAGTAGGCTAGCCCCAAATTTAAAACAGAAATGGCTGTGAAAGCCTGACTCACAGACGAACACAATACACAAGCCTGATGATGGCAGATGAGATTCTACCAAAACGTCACTACAACTTACAACTGTAAAAGCACAACTATAATGACGTGGGAAAATACCCAAACAAAGCTGAATACCATACATCTATATATATATACCGTGTTTCTCCAACAATACACCCCCCAAATAGAAAGACCCAGCATGTTTTCTAGGCATATGGTGAAATTAAGCCCCTCCCCCCAAATTTAGGCCTAGTTTAAAACATGCAAAATTGGAGGGGGGCGGGGGGAACTTGCCGTTAGGAGCACCCCGAGGGCAGCCACGCCTCACCACAAGCCGCTCCTAATGGCTGATCATGGCGGAGCATGGAGAGCTCCCTACCCCCGCCAAGCGCCTTTGCTGCAGATCGGGTATGGTGCTGGGTGCAGGCTGGGTCAGTGGGCGGGCGGCGGCAGTGTGGATGTCGGCCTCGGTGGTGGTGGGGCACTTTGCATCACGCCTGCCGCTGTTGCTTCCTCCACCGCTGTTGCTTTCCCTTCTGCCCGTGTGCTGCCGCATTTGGAGTGCTACACATTCCTCCACCGGCAGCGTTTCAGCTACTTCTCAGGCGGGGAAGCCATAGCTTCCATGGTTCCCGCCGGCGCTGGTGCCTCTCTTACCAGTGCCATCTCCAACAACAGGGGCAGCGGTGAGAAAGACCCCGCTGCTGACGAGAATCGCCTGCCCTCCCGCAGGGGCATTGCTTTGATTGACGGCAGCTGCGTCGACAAGGTCCTGCAAGTCGGTGAGTCTTTTGAGATTAGGTAGGTGGAAGTGGCGGAGAGAGGGTGATGCAATCGTTTCTCTCCTCCCCCATGCCTCGCTTTGCTTCCCGCCCCAGACCTTCGGGTCATGGTCTCGTCCCTTGTACTGTCAGGCACTGTCCTCTTGCTCCAGCCGCCCGAAACCCCCTGTGCACCTTTTCCCCTTCTTTAAGTTTTCTTTACTCTCATTCCCTCCGTCAGTGCCCTAAGAATACAGACTGGCCAGGCAGCTTCCTCTCCACCCCTCCTGGTAGTTTTAAAAAGGGAACCATCTAGCCACTTTGCCCTTCGAGCAGAGGCAAACCTTCCAATCCAAACAGAAGAGAAAGGGAATCATCCTACAGACCCTTAGCACCAAGCTTCCCAGAGGATTCTCCCAACAGATCCACCCCAAAGGAGGAGAAGCAACATTCGAATGCCTTACTCAACTTAATATTTAAAGAATCTAAAGACCACATCTGCTTCTACAATTTGGGGAGGGGGTAGGATATTTCCTTATGCTAGCCCACTAGATAAAGCATTTTTAATGCTTTGCACAATTTAAAGTCTAGATACATTAAAAATAATTACCAAATAATAAATGAACAGCTACCAAAAAGGCACACATGAAATAACTGGACGGAATAAGCTATTACACAGGTTAGAGCAGTAAATTGGGAGATGAAAAGGAACCAATGTAACAAAAGCAACATTTAGTTCTGTTTTTGGGAAAGGGGGATGTAGAAATATTGGAACAACCATAATATTCAGATCCTACAGACATTCCATAAGTAAAAATCTACTGTTAGTGCAACGTCTTTCATTTTTATGATCTGCTCCTTCAACATACACATGTAGTCCTTCACTTGCAACAGTTTGTTTAGTGACCGTTCAAAATTACAACCATTGCAGCATATCCATGATCATGTGATCAAAATTCAGATGCTTGGCAATTGGTTCATATTTATGACCTCTTCTAGTCCCAGGATCATGTGATCACCTTTTGCAACTTCTGACAAGCAAAGTCAACGAGGAAGCCAGATTCACTTAACAATCAGGTTACTAATTTATCAACTGCAGTGATTCACTTAGTAACTGTAGCAAGAAAAGTTGTAAAATGGGGCAAAACTCACATAACAAATGTCTCACTTAACAACATAAATTTTGGGCTCAATTGTGATCATAAGTCAAGGAATACCTGTGCATATTAAACTAACAAAAGTATTTTATTTCGACTTCCGGTTCGGGCTTTTTCAGCGACAGACTGAAATCCACGATCGTGCGTGGTTTTGATCTGTGCTCACCGCTGGAGCGCTCCAAGCCGCCCAGATTTGGGGATGAAGCCACTCCATAGAAGTGGTGAAGAAGGGGGAGCCATCAGTGGGGTTGAGGAGAGCTGCATCTCTTCTCCTCGGCTGGCCATTGCTCCCTTTCCCAAAGGTGGTTGCAGCGGTGGTCAGAAATGGCCACCTCAAAGAACCCGACTGGACAGGATTGTGCAGGAGGAAGTTTAAAGGAGAAAGTTTGACTGACAGGGTTGAATGGAGAACATCTATTTAAGGTACCTGGAACCTGAATTTTAAAGACTAATACTATTCCTAAAAAAGATCTTAAGCGGCAAAAGAGAAAGGGAAAGGAAACGGAATTGGCTTTTTTTCCTCTCATACTGACAGTTTAAATTGACTTGGAACGTTAAGAAGAAGATTCGAACAAGAAATTGATACTAATCCACTTTGACATTAATAGGCTATTTCTAGCTGAAAATAAAGTGTCAAAGAGATAAAGATTCTTGGATAATTTAAAAATTTTCTTTAAAAAAGAAAGAAAGCAGAGGAGGGAAAAAGGAAACAAGAGGGTGGAATCTGGAAAATGGAGGAGACTACCTGGAACTTAAAAAAATTGATAGTGGAATTTTAACAAGGCTTGCAAAAGATACATTATAGCTGAAACTTCGTTACAAGATAACAAAGCCTCTGGAAAGAGAAAGTGAGAAAAGAAGCAAGAAACAGTTTTGGATTATTGGATGATTCCTGGAATTTTGGATGGTGGATCCTAATGAAACAAAATAAAATCAATTGGGGGTTGTTTAAATTTTTTTAAAATGGCATCACTTCTTGAAGAGTTAAAAATGAGACTTAAAGAACAAAAAGAAGTACAAGAGGGAAGAGATCTTTTAGCTTCATAATTCAATTTTTAGAAATGGAGATATTGAACTATGAAAAATAACAAGAAATGCTGGCAGAACAAGAAGGGTGGGATAAAGAAGAAGCCATCTTTAATGACCAAGCAACTTTAAGTGGGGTAAAAAAAGGAAAGGGAGGAAAGGGAGTTAAAAACTTAAGCACTGAAGCAACAACCAAAAAAAAGAGTAATTTGAAAAGCAATCATATCAGGAAGAAGCAGAAGGGAGGATCACAGAAAGGGGAATCAGATAGAAAAGGGAATAAAAAGGGGAGGGAGAGGAAGAGAGGGAAGAGGGAAAAGAAAAGAAGCTACAAGGGATAGAAACAAGATATAAAAGTACAGGAAAAGCGTACAAGAATTAAAGGTATAAACCTATTTAAAAGACAGAGACAATGGTTAAAATTTAACTTGAGAGGATTCTGCAAGGGTGCATGGGATAGCATTGTTATATTAGAAATAGAAAAGGGTTAGAAAATATGTTTAGATGATTAAAGTGAGAGAAAAAATTTGTATTGATGTGTAATGGAATATTTGTTTGTAAAGAAAATAAGGCTCTCAATGATTTAAAAAGAAAGTTAAAAAAAACTGAAAAAAAGGAAGATTTTTATCAGTTGACAAGATGAATTTGAATAAGAATAATAATTTTATTGATTTCTGTTAATAACTATTGTTTTTGTTTTTTATTTAAAGACAGTAATAAGTAAAATATGAAATATAGATGATTAAAGTGAAAGACAACTGATATTACTAGGTAATGTTTGTTAAAAGAAATAGAAATGTAAAAGATTATTATTAATATTAATGGCAGAGCTGTACTTGAATAGAATAATTATCCCATTTACTATTGTTATACATATATACGCGGATATATATACATATATACTTTTTTCTTTTAAGAATTTAGTGTATATTTTTAAGGGAATATACCAAGCAGAATTCAATTGAAAATAGGTATGTGTTATAAAATAGAGGTTAAAAAATGAATGTTATAACTGTAAAGGTGTAACTTAAATTTTTAAACAAGATTTGAAAAAAGATACAAAGGAGTTACACTCCAGTCTAGTAATTACAGGGGAAAATTTGTTTTATGAGAAAAGATAATATGAAATTGTAAACAGGACAGACGAAAGTATAAAAACATTGATTTTAAAAATTAGAAAAAGATATGTAATTGAATTAAGGAATAAGATAATTTAAAATAAGGCTATAGGAAGTAAAGAAAGGGACAAGCTATTGAAAAAATTGCGAAAATAGTTATAAGATATGGATTAGAATGTTTAAGATAAATATGTATTGAGTTTATGTCTGTATGGAGAAGTGATAACCCAGGGTCACGCTGTTCTCAAAAAAAGATATTTTATTTGTATTTATATGTTTTGTGAAAACTTAAATAAAACTTTTATTTAAAAAAAAGTATTTTATTTCCACTGAAACTCAGGAGGGCCAACAAGTTAAGATTAGGAAGATAAAGGACAATATGACACAATGGATAATTCTACATTCTATCCTGCTGGGGTTTAAACCAAAGTATTTTTAGAAACAATGAGAAATTAATTATATTGGTTGATCCTTATTATTTCCTTCTAACATGCTAGTCAATCTCTCTAATATACTAACCTTTTCAATTGTGAGCATAAATAGGAACTTAAACGAGTTGCTTCTTCCAACTGCATAAGCAAACAGTTCTTCTTCTCTTGTAAGAGTATCCTAAAATAAAGCAAATTGTTTCCTTAGTATAATTTTTATATAATGTACCTCTTATGTAGAAAACTTATGGCAGAGAACTGACATAGGCTTTTGTAGACAGTGTTCTAATTTTCAATGTTTACATACTCCATGTGCAGACATCTATTATTATTATTATCATCTCTTTTATTCACTAAACATGAAACTCAGTCAACTGAACATTTAAAAATGTATAATAAATACCAGTGACTGGTGCTAATGATTGATACAGGTTGCTGCCAGTGGCCTAGGTATCAACCAAATATCTTCTTAAAATATACGATGTTCTGAGTAGCACAGTTTTTTGCAGTTCCATTGCAGTTATTGCAGGAAGCTGTAATTTCTTGATGTGTTTTGTAAAATTCTTGGACATGGTACCAAGTGCCCTGATGACAATGGATATCACTGTTACATGTTTCATCCATAACCATGTAGTTTTGATGGCCAGGTCACAATATTTCATGATTTTTTTCCTCATTCTTTTTCTCGACAACTGCAATATCTGACATGTTGTGTACCAAATGGCAATCTGTCTGTATTCAAAAGTCCCACAAGATCTTCAACGTCTCATTCTCTACAACCGTTTCCACTTTATGTTCTCATGATCTTTCAGATACAGGTAGGGTGTATTTTTTTACATAATGACCAATGGATTAATTTAACAACTCTATCATATCCAGGTTTGTAGTCAGTTTGTGCGATTTTGCTGCACTCACGTGAAACTTTGTCATTGCAAAGTCAGAGTTTGAATTGTCAGTGGATTTTTGTATCTTCGCTTTCATGGAATTAGTTTGTAGTGCTTGTTCTTGAGCAGCAAGTATTAAACCTTCCATTTCTTTCTTGATGCCCAGTCCTCTCTTAAGCCATGTCAAGTTGTTACCACATTTTTGTTCAATATTTTTCAAATGCTGTCCATGCAAAGCTTTGGTTTTTCCATCCATTTAATCTGTCATCCAGCTGTCTTTCTTATATTCTGCCTTTGTTTTTGTTGTTTTTATAATGTTCTCCATTTTTACAGCCTGTAGCCATTTTTCTGTACTTTGGTTCACATAATCATTCAAATTTCGTTTTTCTTCTTCTACAGTTTGATGGATTTGCAATAGCCCTCTGCTCCCTATTCTTCTTGGCAGGTATAACCTGTTGATGTCACTTCGTGGATGTAAAGCATGGTAAATTTTCAAAGGTTTATGCTTTTTCCAGTCCAGGTTTTCCAGTTCAGCCACATTCCAGTTGATGATTCCAGCTGGGTAGCGTATCACTGGAACTGCCCATGTATTAATGGCTTTAATTGTGTTTTCAGCATTCAGCTTTGATTTTAATATTTTGCAGACGCTCCTGATATATTCCTTTTGCACTGACTCTTTTGACTTTTCCATTCAAGATATTATCTGCTTCCAATATGCCTAGGTATTTGTAATCGTCATCCTTTGCTTTCACGATGCTCCCATTTCCCAGTTCTATTCCTTCTATTTTTCCTCGCTGCATGGATAGTATAGCACATTTTTCAAGTCCAGACTTCATTCTGATATAGTTGCTGAACATTTGAACTGTGCTGAGTATTGATTCAAGTTCAGTGGGGCTATTCGCATACAGT
Source organism: Pseudonaja textilis (assembly GCF_049901715.1). Classification (NCBI taxonomy): domain Eukaryota; kingdom Metazoa; phylum Chordata; class Lepidosauria; order Squamata; family Elapidae; genus Pseudonaja; species Pseudonaja textilis. The sequence continues at coordinate 12,254,582 of NC_141997.1, forward strand.
TTTAAGTCATCCATGTATAGTAGATGGCTTATCTTGCCATGTTGGCTTGAGATTTGGTAGCCCAAGTTTTGTGTTTTGTAGGATTATTATCAGTGGGATTAATGTGATGTTGAACAGTATTGGCGAAAGTGAGTCCCCTTGGAAGATTCCTCATCTGATGTTGACTTCACCAATGTTCTCCCCATGCATCATAAATACCATTGACTGGTGCTAATGGTTGATAAGGGTTGCTGCCATTATTGTTGTTGTTATAGTGTTGATGGTGTTAAAGTCATCATTGCAGAATGTAAGCTGTTTATAAAACTACCTTTTGCAACTGACCGATGGCAATTTTTTCAATGCTGGCAGTGTTCAAGTGGTGCTCCAGATGTTTTGGGGTTACTGTACTGTCTTTGCTTCCTTTTCCAACAATCAGTCTATTTCTAATTGCAAGTATTTGTATTTTGTGATTTTCTCCTGGTTTTTCTCTTCTCTTCTGGTGTTTCCAGGTACTGCAATGTCCATTACCAGATTCTTTTGTCTTTTTACTGACAATTGTTAAGACTGGTAATTGTGTGGCAGATACTTGTCTGTGTGAAACCTAAAGTCCCAGAGACTTTAGCTTGTACATTTTTTATTACTTTCTCTCTTTTGTGGTCCCACTAGTTTTTGTCTGCAGGGAAGTGGTATTTTGCACAGATATTCCAATGTGCCATCGTTGTTACTTTGTCATACTGTTGTTTGCACAGTCTTGTGCATTCTTCTTGCAACAGCTAAAACTAGATGGTCCACGCCCCTCTGCCTCTTTAACTTTCATTGCCATGTCTCCCTTCTATTTTTATTTGGTCTTTCTTGTAAGCCAGTATGATTGTCTCCAGTACTCAGTAAGCTTTCATAGCATACTAGCTTTTAGTGCAATGTCTTCGCTGTCCTTTAGATATTCTTCCAATGCCTTTTTTTCTTCTTCTTTAAGTATCTGATGTAGTTGCAAAATTCCATGCCCACGTATGATCTTTGCCAAATAGAGTCTGTCAACATTGCTATATGGGTGAAGGATATGATTCACTGTCATTGTTTCTCTAGTCTTCCTATCCAGGACTTCTAATTCAACTGTGTATCTAATGATTGGAATAGCCCAGGTGTTAATATTGCACTGCCAATACACTGCACTGGTGAAATACATTTGGACTAAAAAGTGATTATTATGTACTACAACTGAAGTATACTACATCACAAGAAAGTACAAGAGAGTAGAGCAAGGATTGCACCAAATATCTCTCTAGTATAGGTTTGGGGCAAGCAGGACAATAAAATGATGACATCAAGAAAATGAAAGGATTATTTTCCATTTTTATTTTCTGGGTATTTAGTTTTTAAGTTGTCACCTAAAAATACAGGGTGACAAAGGTATAAATTCTTGCTTTTTTATTTAGCAGAACTATTAGTACACAATACAAAGTTGTGCAAAGGCTGACACCTGCTGTTGTGTCACCCTGGCAGTAGCACAACCCCACCCAGAACTAAGGATGGAAAATCACCAGATCCAGGAAATCTTAAAACCCAAACCCACTTGGTCTTACTAGGGTTGATATTAAACCTGTTATTTTGTATCACGATTCCACTGCCTCCATGCATTCAGACAGCCTCATTTGGCCATATGTGATTGCTAGAGTATCATCAGGATATTGATAATATTTTACTCTCTGTTACTGAATGACTTCAGCCAGTGGTTTCATGTACAAGTTAAACAGGAATGTGGAAAAAGTCATTACTGAAGCATTCTGCGTAACAGAGTCATAGGGCAAGTTCTCTCCTGCCCCCCTCCCCTTTCCCAATTAATACAGATTGGAAATTATTCTGTTTTTGGAAGAATGAGAATCAGCATAACAATGTACTCTCAACCGTTAATTCCTGGAGCAGCTTCAAAAGGATACCATGGTTCTTAAGACCACTGAGAAATCAGGGAGAATAAAGATGGATGGATTACTACCTCCCACTCTCTCCAAAGGTCAACCACAAGTGCAATCAGTAACTCATACCCAGGCCTGCAACCAATTAGAAGTCCATAAATTTCTGTATGGTTGATGTCTGCTAACTGTTATTATTGCCTTTATTAAACAGCTATACTAGCATTAACAAGTATGCTACATTCTCAACCTTTCAGCAGCACCATGAGAAGAAGTAGCCTGAGCCTGCTGGATATCCTCCTCCAAGCGCCTTTTTTCCTCCTCTATGTGTTTCAGATCTTCTGGTGAACGCTGCTGTTGACTTATAAGCTGCAGTTCTTGTAAGAGAGCCTCTTTTTCTTTAATAAGCTGAAGATGATCAATATCAGCCTCTGCCATTCCTGGCCAAGATTCCTGGTCTTGTAAAGCCAACTGTTGCTGGATTCTGAAAACTCTTAATTACAAAGGAATACGAAAAGTTAATATATCAACAAGAAACATCTCCCCTCCAAATCTATACAAAGATACATTTTTTTGATATGGAAGTATTTAGTTGAAATACTGTGAGATTAAAATAACATCTATATATAACATAACAAACAGTTATAAAATCCATAATAAATTTGAATTGCATAAACTTTTAATATAGTTAAAAGGTGTATCTTCGGAATTTGATGTCTTCTTAAACACATCAATATCACTATCTCTGGAATCCTTATTGTCAACTTCTACTTCTGTTTTGTTTTTTTAACTCCAAAGAGTTTGCCACGGTACAAACTTAAATTGGAATTTAAAATGTTGATGTTATGGTTGGATCAAGGCAGTAGCAGGAATAATGGGAAGGAGAGTTTCTGAACATAATGGTAATAATGTGCAAGCATGCTATGGGAAAGAAATCTGCTCTCACAATGTTTTTTGCTAAGCATTAAATAGTGCCAGTTCTTCTACCATTTAAAATGGAAATTCTGTATCACAAATGGCCTACTAGAATATATCTGTTTGTTTGTATTTAATTTTCTGTAAAGGAAGCAATAACAACAGTTATTTGTAGTATTTATCCCATTTCAAATCAAAAGCTTTTTAATGTATGGGTTTTTTGTATCTTAGATATTTCACCATTGGCATTATTATGACCTACAAAAAAAAAGAGCTCTCATATTTTATTTCTATTTTTTAACTAAGATGAGGTATAATTTTTAGATTCCATTTACATTCTGAAAAGGATAACAAAGCATTCTTATATTTTGAGACAACCATGTTAAGAAGGTTCTCCAGTGGAAAGTACTCACAGACAAAAATATATTTTATATAAGAATCCACCAACTGAAATGGTAACATATGTACTTGGTTCTCTTGCCACTTTAACTATATGAGGAGCCTGATTAAAATATTTTGAGTATATTGTAACACTTTAATTTTGTCAACTTCAGTTTTAGACCAAATACAGCACATTCCATATCCACACTGTATTACTTTAGTAGGGTTTCATGAGCAAAGTTAGTCTGAACACAGAAATACTTTGTGGAGACAAAAGCTGTACAGAATGCCAATAAGCTAACAGAAAGGAATGCATGATAAATAAAGAATGTGATCACTGACATAATCTAGGAGAAATAAATGTGTCTTAGCTCTTTGATTTAAAGTTTAAAAACCATGTTATACATATGTAAGAATAAAATTTGTGAACAAATGAAAGAGACAAATATAGAATTACAATTAGGAATATTTTTCCTAAGCAGTGTACACATGAACACATACACTATATATATATGATTGTGTTATAACAGAAAAAACACCACTAGGCTTACAAAATATGCAAACATTTACTACTAGTAATTTCTCATAAATCTTGGTTTACTTTTCATACTTATGCCTCAAATAACTCATATTTTATTCTTTTTACATTTTCCCAACTGAAGAACTTTGGAAACTTAACAGAGAATGTATTTTTCTGTCAACTTGACACTTCAATGTTAACTGGAACTGTAAGTGATACTTACATTATTTTTTTAGATACATGCTTCTGGAATGTGTGATGTAAACTACCCATATAAATATTAAATGGGTATGAAGTTACCAATATATTTATAAAGAAATGAACTGAATGTAGCAACATCTACTTAGGTTAGAGGTATGAAAATATTCTGTCTAATAAATGCATTTGAATACTCTTCTTCACCAGGCCGACTGAGTAATCTTCTAACAAAATTAGGTAAAAATAAAAGTTTCCTTGTCTAGTAGTGTCCAACTCTAGATGCGGTGCTCATCTCCATTTATTGGCCAAGTGTTGTCCAATCATATTTTCTGTGGTCATGTCACCAGCATGGTTATATGACAAAGGCACACAGAATACTGTTACCTTCCCACCAAAATGGTATGTATTAATCTACTCTCATTTGCCTGCTTTCAAACTGCTAGGTGGGCTGGGGCAGGAACAGGAGCTCACCCTTCTTTTATGGTGCTTGAGTCTCAAACTCAAGCTGTCAGATTTCCACTGATAAGCTCGGGTCTTTATCCACCTAACCATCATGTCCTCTCAACAAAATGTAATTGGTGCCTATTCTGTGTCTATCCATGTCCAGGATTCACTGCAAGCACATATATTTTGGGGTTTGTAATATGTGATTTTCACACTCCCTCATTACAACTTGGTTAGCTGGTTTTTATTTCATCTCAAAAGTTACCCTGTTGCTTCAAAAGTTATAGCTAAAATATAAAGCAATCCATATCACTTTAATGTCGTATTTATTTATTTAAGTATTATTTCTTTATAACATAAACGTTTTGCCAAACCAAGGAATTAGAATGTAATTTCTTTTATGTATTTCTTTCTTGTATAACTTTTAATTTGCCTAATTTAAATGTACATTGCTGCAGTATTGGATAATTACTTAGTGGTTCTTCAGATTGTTAAACTATGCTAAATATCTAGTCACATATATGCAAAATCCCAACCAAGACAAAAGCTACTAACAGATTATTTGCAATGTTAAAAATAGCAACTTAGGATATTCACCTTTTTTTGGTCTC